>NC_089598.1:98937383-99218672 GCF_019320115.1 Miscanthus floridulus
TGAGCATTTGAATCATTTCAAAATTACTCCAAATTTTATATGTAAACTTGAAAAGCTTTGAATACCAAAGTTGATCTACATAAAATAATCTCCAACTTTGCTTTTTGCCTCAACCCCAAATTCCTCATGGATTTTGAATCAGTCAAAAGGGCCAAAAGGACTTTTATAATTTGAATATGAATTCAAATTTGATTTGTCTTCCTTTTACTTAGATTTTGATTTTTGACCAGTATCATGGCCCATTAGGGTTATTTGAGTCAAATGACACATGGCCTCACATGATCACATGAAATTTGACCCTTGTGGTCATGATCTTTATTTAGGGTTTTTGAAACACATCACATGAAATAACAACATTATAAAATAAACCTTATTTAGTGAATGCATTCAAAACTTTATACTATATGAATGCTTTGCAATGCACATGATGACATGTCAAATTTTAGTATTAGGTCAAAACACCTGAGGTGTTACATACATCATGTTGGCTTGGGTCATATAAGCTTGCCTAACTCTTTTGTTCTTATTATCAAAAACTTATATGAACCAAGCATGTTGAAAACCTCATCTCTATCACATACTTGAGGTTGTATTGTCATCAATCACCAAAAAGGGGTAGATTGAAAGTATCTAGGCTCCTAGTTGGGTTTCAGTGATTAATGACAATACATGATTACTATGACTAACATGTGTTTTGTAGATGCAATTAAGTTAGGTCATGGTAATGGCAATTGATTGAGAAATCATGGTTGTCATGCCCCTACAATGGAAATTGTTTCGGTTTTCAAATGATGGATGACAAGGTTAAGGATGGACTAGTTCTAAGTGTCTTTTAGAGTTGAAGAGACACTTGAGTAGTTTAGGACTTTGTTTTTCCTTTGGTCATACTATTAAGGGGGCTATGGACGGGTAGCTTGATCTAGGCGAGTCTAGTAGGTTAGGTGTGGTGCACACTTATCAAATCTAGCACTAGGTAGCTCCTAAAAAGCCCTAAGATTAATTGGAACAAACTTCATTCACATATGATTATGAGTTAGAAGTGAATAGAGGGTCAAATGCTGACCGAACACTGGTTCCGGTGTGATCGGACGCTGGCGCAGAGTCTGGTCAGTTCATTTGATCAAGGTGACGCCGTCTAGATTCGACTGAACGCTGAGAGGTGAGTGACCGAACGCTAGGTGCCAGAGTCTGGTCAACCCCAGTAAGGTTCTAGAGAGGGAGAATCCTGATCGAACGTGTCTGGTCAGTGCTGACCAGACGCTGGTCAAGTTCCGGCTACTAACCGGACGCTGAGCAGCAAAGTGACCAAACGCTGGGTGCCAGAGTCCGGTCAACATCAATAAGGTTCTAGAGGGCAGTTTTCGTGACCGGACGCATCCGGTCAGTGCTAACCGGATGCTGGTCAGTGTCCGATCACAACTTAAACTGCATAGAGGCGGGTGAATTGTCCGGAGCATCCGATCACTTTGACCGGAGCGTCCAGTCACCCCGCAGAGGCACATAACTGTTCGTTTTGAACGAGGGGTTATAAATACTTCCTCTATTCACTCAAGAGATCACATTTGCTCATTCCAACAGCTAAGAAACACCCTTAAGAGTGCCAAGAAGAGCAAGATTCTAGTGAGGTGATTGAGATTTGAGAATCCAAGAGAGAGGCCTCATTAGTGAAAGCAAGAGTAGCAAAGTGTGCATCCACCCTTCTCATTAGGCTTGTCATGGTCAAGTGAGAGTTTGTGCTTGTTACTCTTGGTGATCGCCATCACCTAGATGGCTTGGTGGTGATTGGGAGCTTGGTGATCATCCGACGGAGCTTGTGGATGACCCAACTCAAGTTGTGAGCGGTTGTGGGTGATTCACCGCGACGGAGTGTCAAAGAATCAAGCCATAGAGAGCACTTGATCCTTGCACAGATCAAGGGGAGCTACATCCTTGTGCGGGTGCTCCAATGAGGACTAGTGGAGAGTGGTGACTCTCTGATACCTTAGCAAAACATCGTTGCGTTCCTCCTTCTTTTTTTACTTTAAGCATTTACTTTGAGCAATTCAATTCTTATCTTTACATTCATAGAATTGCCATGCTAGAGTAGGATTGGAATATAAGGTTGCTAAACTTTTGTGCGTTAGAACAATAGAAACACTTTCTAAGCATATGGGATGAAGTGGGTTAACCGTAGGGTTTAATTATTACAAAGAATTTTAGAATTAGCCCAATTCACCCCCTCTTGGGCATCTTGATCCTTTCAGCACCTACTCAGACAAGCTCAAGATGGCATTGCACAATGGGTACAAGGTGCTCGGGGACTAGCTATGGGGGTTACGACCTCGGATACCCACGGCAGACCACATGGGCTGCGCCCCCAGGGGTGGCACAGCCCACAAGACGAAGCCTTGCGGGGCACGACTCTGCTCGGCGTCTCCCATAAGACACTGGGTGTAACACCCTAGGTGTTAGGCTCACAGAATTGCACTTGCATTACATAGCATAAGCATCATTCATTCATGCATAAGCATTTTTATATGACACATTGCTATGAAACATGCGAAACATGCTATTGTCTTTTAAGTTTCATTGTATGTATGCTTTATGATCATGTGTGATTGAGTGCAAGTGATGAATGTGGGTAACTAAAATACCTTAGTTACACTTAGAATGTCATTAGGAACATTGTTCATGTTAATGACTTTGCCTAATTATGCTTTTAGGGTTTAGTTTGACTAGATGCTCCTCTTGAATGCTTGTGTTTGACTGAACTGGAACAATGCCTTAGAATGTTTGCATGTCTGAGCAACCTAAAGCAAAGTTGTAGCAAATTTTATATGGAACAAATTTTGTTTAGAGGTCAAGTCATGAAAATGTGTGGAACAGTCCCAAACATGGCCCACAAGTCAGATTTGGGGGCTGATTCTACACTTAGGAAATTTTCTAAGTGTTTACCGCGTTTCTAGTTTGCAGTGGCTGACTTTGGAGTGATTTAACTCATGATCCTTTGTGAATTAGCTAATCATTTCTAAATCAATGTTGTAGCCCTATCATAGCTCTACAACTTTTATTCAAGGAAGTGCTGCTAACTCGCCACCGTTTTTGAATTTGGAAGCTTGGAAAACTCACCGTCAGTCGGTCTCGGCGTTCTCTGATGGACGAGTTTAGGTGGGCCAGCCGGCTGACACCGTCAGGCCACGGTGGCCAAGTGGTGGCCGTACGCCGACGCTGCCCCACCGGTCAGGCCATCGTGGGCACGACGATGCCACACGCCTACTGGATGCTTATTTGCTTCGCCCGCGTCCGTCTCGCCTCGCCAGTTCACCAGAAGCAAAGTCACACCGTCTGCCATTGCCACGCCGAGCCTGTGCACCCTCGCCATCGTGCCTTGCTCGCTCTAGCTAGTCCACAATGCCACCGTAGTCCCCTTTAGCGCATCCACCTCGCCGTTGAGCCAGTGAGTCATGGTTGAGGTCACATTTCTTCTTCCCCGCGGCGAAGCACCATTGCCGCCGTGAGCTCTGTCGAGCTCCCACGCGCTCGCCACTATGTCTCGCCTTGCTCCATCTTGCCCATAGCTTCTCCACCATCTCCTCTACCTCATCCACCCTCTTGTCGAGCCTATTGAGCTGAGTAGATGGCACATTCGCCGAATCCGCCGCCGCCATGACTCGACCTCACCGGAGATCGAGCTCACCGTGGCCGGAGCACTAGAGGCTCCCCCTTTCCATTTTCTCATCTCAGATAGCTTCGTCGTGAACCCGTGTAGCTCGTACCGAGCTTGGGTGGGGTAATGGGGGCTCACCGTCACCGAAGTTCTGCCGCGGCCTCGCTATCGTCCGCCATTGCCGTCGTCGTCATAGCTAGAGCTTGGTAGTGGTTGTGGGAAGGGCATAGATAGGTATGGCTCGTCACGTGGAACACGCCGGTGCCCTCGGGTCCACCGGAGAAGTCACCGCCGGCGAGATGGCGTCAATCCCGCGCTGATTCCTGCCGTGCCCTGTTTTTTGGTCGCTGACGTGTGGGTCCTTCTATTTCATGGGTCCCGAATGTCACTAGCCCAGATCCAGAAAGCTAGTTCAATATTTCTGATTTTGATGTTGTTTTGTAAAATTTATATCTCCTATTTGGTAGATCCAAATTGGGGGGTTCCAATTTTGTTAGGATCTTAGTGTAGTATTTAGGAAAAATATAACATGAGCACTTGTAGTGAAGTTTCTGGGAGAATTAAATTGGAACTTAAAATGTGTTTTTAAATGAATGCAAACTTGTTTAACTCATATCTAGAGTTGCAGTGCTCCAAAAATTATGAAATTTGTATGGTGAGCTATTCTTGATGAGTATAAGCTCTGGTAAAAATTTGGCAGTTGTTGCATGGATAGTTTTTGAGTTATTAATTTCTCTTTTATAATTAGGAGATTCTTGTGCTATTTTTCATGGAGCACAAGTACGAAAGCAATCACCGGAGTGATTGAACCGTCATACTTGAACCCATATAAACCCGGTAGTCAACTGAAACCACGAAGGATTTCAAACCAACTTGCATACAACCAAGATCACAGTAATTCAACATAACAAGCCACATGTTACATCCATTTCATAAGTAGTTCACAAGTACCTCATACATCAGAGTTCACATAGTTATTACAAAATGAGTTCACAAATAGTGGAAGCAAAGTAGTTTGAGACCATCACACACACTTAGTTCAAATACAAGCCAGTTCCATAGTCATATCCAGCAAAAGCAGTAAGATAAGATGACATAGATGATCATGCACATGATCTAGTCTTCATCCCCCGCAGGGTGGAGACAATACTTGCAGTAGCCGTTATAGAGCACGTCATCTGCAACAAGGGGGAATAAACCCTGAGTATGAGAATGTACTCAACAAGACTTACCCATCGTAAACCAGAAATAAATGACACCAAGGAGTATGCAAGGCTTTATCGGTGGATCTTGCTTGACAACCATTTTGCATAAAAGCTTTAGTGATATGAGAGCATAATTTAATTTATGAGTAAGCAGCAAGTTATCAATACTAACCTGTCAACTAGATTAGCACATGTACTAGAGCAAGCAATTGATTTAACTCCAAACATTAGTAACCATATCCGGTATAATGTTGTATCATCACCATCATCGATTTAACCATCAAGTTCCATTAAGTGCATCTATGTTGCCGCTGCTCAGTCAAGTTCTCACTATCCAGGAGAGACGGCAATTCGAATCGATTTCTATCCAGCTGAAGGGGTATTCCTAACACAAACTTAGGCATACCGCACGAAGGCAGCCTTAGGTCACCTTTGGTACATCTCAGGAATCACGGCTCCGAGCAGCGCCGCACCCTTAGGGAGTTCACTCTGCTAGGTGGTCAATCTCACCTCGGACTTACGCCAATAGCTCCCCGCACATCCTTACTACCGCCAGGGTGCACACTTTCACTTCTCGGTCTTCTGGCCTGAGTTGAGCTACTCGGCTTCACGGTCGGAACGAGTTATCCGGCCAACTAAGTGACAGGCATGCGTTCAACATGACATGAGGACATACAACGAATCGGTCCTTAACCGACATAGATGGGGATAGATCCACACCCAAGACCTCCTTGCCTTGTTGCTTCTTTATCGACATCCTGTCCGGTCACAATTCATTATTAACACATGGTTATTTTCCACGATAGCATATATAGCCAACCGTGACCAGACACTCTCCTAACTTGCAGGTGACAGGAAATCACCTGACTTTTACCGATCTAAGCAAGGCTAAGCTTTGATTCGCTCCTAGACCTAAATAGGATTCATGGTACGTTTACTGGACAAGGAATAGATAAACATATGCAACAAGTGTTTGCATCCAGTTCCTATCACTTAATGCATCATAAATAAAGATACTCAAAGTAATTATTTTCAAAACATAGGAGACTTAGAATGCTCTGGGGCTTGCCTTTCAGAAAAGACAAAGGTTGGTGATCGGGACACTCAAAAACTTCTTCGTCGACTCCTTCTTCGGGGGCCTGCACCTCCTGCTCCTGAGCTTGCTGCTCCTCCTCCAGAAGTACTTGCTCAAATTCCAGAAGCGTGACTCCCTCCAGAACACCTATTGCATGCATATGCATAGTATAAGAATCATGCATGCACAAGAGATGGAAGATGATAATGAAATGTACAGCCATATATAGACGGACGCATGAAAGACATGATGATACAAGATTTAACATCTATTTTATGGAGTATGTGCATATCTCTTTTAGAACACAAGAACTACACACTCACCAAGATCTAACAACCTAAGATAAAGTTGTTCATCTTTAGTAAGAGGTCTAGCACCTGTAACTAACAAGTTATTTTAGTTAGCCTAGCATCTAAATCATCACATCAACTCATATAAAGCAAACAAGTCATTCACTACACTCAACAGTTTTCAGGCTGCAAATAGCAGCTACAAGTTTGATCCATAACTGGAGTTATGCAGATCCAAATACCGTGATTTAAGACTTTATGTAAAGCTTATAAAATTTTCTATAACTTTCGTTTAATCACCAAAGTCTAATTCAAACTCAAACTAGGTCATACAGACTGATCTTGCAAAACTGTCCGTGGATTCTAGAGAGCAGGCAGTTGGGAGTGCTGCCTTCCAACTGACATAACTCTCAAACTACTAGGCCAAATGTCTTGAAATTTTAACACAAGCTAGATAAACAAGTTTCCTACCACTTTGTTATTGACCACTTTTCCAGAAACCCAAATTATCATGGTGAACTTTATAAAGTTCCCAGAACTGTCCAGAAAGACACAATGCAAGAAAATAATTATTAACTTACATTGTAAACATACAAACGGACAAAACCAACTTTACTAACTCCTCATACATGTTAAAATAATTTATTTAGGAATGGACATTATATTTTCTAGTGTTCTTTCGACATGTATGAGGAGTTAGTAAAGTTGGTTTTGTCCGTTTGTATGTTTACAACGTAAGTTAATAATTATTTTCTTGCATTGTGTCTTTCTGGACAGTTCTGGGAACTTTATAAAGTTCACCATGATAATTTGGGTTGCTGAGAAAGTGGTCAATAACAAAGTGGTAGGAAACTTGTTTATCTAGCTTGTGTTAAAATTTCAAGACATTTGACCTAGTAGTTTGAGAGTTATGTCAGTTGGAAGGCAGCACTCCCAACTGCCTGCTCTCTGGAATCCACGGACAGTTTTGCAAGATCAGTCTGTATGACCTAGTTTGAGTTTGAATTAGACTTTGGTGATTAAATGAAAGTTGTAGATAATTTTCTAAGCTTTACATAAAGTCTTAAATCATGGTATTTGGATCTGTATAACTTCAGTTATGGATCAAACTTGTAGCTACTGTTTGCAGCCTAAAAACTGTTGAGTGCAGTGAATGACTTGTTTGCTTTATATGAGTTAATGTGATGATTTAGATGCTAGGCTAACTAAAATAACTTGTTACTTGCAGGTGCTAGACCTCTTACTGAAAATAAACAACTTTATCTTAGGTTGTTAGATCTTGGTGAGTGTGTAGTTCTTGTGTTCTAAAAGAGATATGCACAGACTCCATAAAATAGATGTTAAATCTTGTATCATCATGTCTTTCATACGTCCATCTATATATGGTTGTACATTTCATTATCATCTTTCATCTCTTGTGCATGCATGATTCTTATACTATGCATATGCATGCAATAGGTGTTCCGGAGGGAGTCATGCTTCTGGAATTCGAGCAAGTACTTTCGGAGGAGGAGCAGCAAGCTCAGGAGTAGAAGGTGCAGGCCCCCGAAGAAGGAGTCGATGAAGAAGTTCTTGAGTGTCCCGATCACCAACCTTCGTCTTTTCTGAAAGGCAAGCCCCGAAGCATTCTAAGTCTCCTATGTTTTGAAAATGGTTACTTTGAGTATCTTTATTTGTGATGCATTAAGTGATAGGAACTGGATGCAAACACTTGTTGCATATGTTTATCTATTCCTTGTCCAGTAAACGTACCCTAAATCTTATTTAGGTCCAGGAGCGAATCAAAGCTTAGCCTTGCTTAGACCGGTAAAAGTCAGGTGATTTCCTATCACCTGCAAGTTAGGAGAGTGTCTGGTTACGGTTGGTTATATTTGCTATCGTGGAAAATAACCATGTGTTAATAATGAATTATGACCGGGCGGAATGTCGATAGAGAAGCAACAAGGTAAGGAGGTCTTAGGTGTGGATCTATCCCCGTCTGTGTCGGTTAAGGACCGATTCGCTGTATGTCCTCATGTCATGTTGAACGCATGCCTATCACTTAGTTAGCCGGATAACTCGTTCCGACCGCGAAGCCGAGTAGCTCAACTCAGGCCGAAAGACCGAGAAGTGAAAGTGCGCACCCTGACGGTAGTAAGGATGTGCGGGGAGCTATTGGTGTAAGTCCGAGGTGAGATTGACCACCTGGTAGAGTGGACTCCCTGAGGGTGTAGCGCTGCTCGGAGCCACGATTCCTGAGATGTACCAAAGGTGACCTAAGGCTGTCTTCGCGCGGTATGCCTGGGTTTGTGTTAGGAATACCCCTCCAGCTGGATAGGAATCGATTCGCATCGTCGTCTCTCCCGGATAGTGAGAACTTGATTGAGCAGTAGCAATGTAGATGCACTTAATGGAACTTGATGGTTAAATCGATGATGATGATGATGATGATACAACATTATACCGGATATGGTTATTAATGTTTGGAGTTAAATCAATTGCTTGCTCTAGTACAGGTGCTAATCTAGTTGACAGGTTAATATTGATAACTTGCTGCTTACTCATAAATTAAATTATGCTCTCATATCACTAAAGCTTTTATGCAAAATGGTTGTCAAGCAAGATTCACCGATAAAGCCTTGCATACTCCTTGGTGTCATTTATTTCTGGTTTACGACGGGTACGTCTTGCTGAGTATATTCTCGTACTCAGGGTTTATTCCCCCTTGTTGCAGATGACGTGCTCTATAACGGCTACTGCAAGTATTGTCTCCACCCTGCGGGGGATGAAGACTAGATCATGGGCATGATCATCTATGTCATCTTATCTTACTGCTTTTGCTGGATATGACTATGGAACTGACTTGTATTTGAACTAAGTGTGTGTGATGGTCTCAAACTACTTTGCTTCCGCTATTTGTGAACTCATTTTGTAATAACTATGTGAACTCTGATGTATGAGGTACTTGTGAACTACTTGTGAAATGGATGTAACATGTAGCTTGTTATGTTGAATTACTGTGATCTTGGTTGTATGCAAGTTGGTTTGAAATCCTTCGTGGTTTCAGTTGGCTACCGAATTTATATGGGTTCAAGTATGACGGTTCGATCACTCTAGTGATTGCTTTCGTACTTGTGCTCTTATAAATTGGTCGGTTCTGTTAAACCGGGGAGATATCCTGAAGATACTACGAGATCTGTTAGGATACGTATGATCCCAAGATTACTGTAATCTGTTATTACTTTCCGGTTATCTCTCAGATCTAACCGACTTGTAACTCTGCCCCCCGGACTATATAAGGCAGGTAGAGACTCCCTTCAAACTCACGCAATATCATACGATAGCTAATACAAACCAACAGATCATAGGAGTAGGGTATTACGTCATATTGACGGCCTGAACCTGTCTAACTCATGTGTCTCTATTGTCTTCTTGTTCTTGATCACACGCTTCTCTACCGATCAATCTACCTTCGTGTGATACCCCTTGGAGGACTGCTGATGATATTCTGTTGACACTGGGTGAGAATCAACGCGAGCTGATCTTCAACCTTCATCGTCACTTGCAGGCGGGTGCGGTGCTCGTGAGCTAGTGTTTCCGATTGCCAAAATCGATTTGCTGACCCGACAGACCTCGGCTCGGACCTATGAATTCGCAGAATCGACACCGAGGTGGATCGTGGAACTCTACCGACGGGGATTACAGTCGCGATCAAGGCAGCTCGAATCCGGCGGATCGAAACGCGGAACAGGGTGGATTAGGGTGGGAACGAGATGGATCGAACTGAGTCTGATACCAGATGTAACGACAGAGGTAGCTACGATAGTTCTATTTAGGATTCAACAGTTGAGTGGCTAGATACAGAGATCGGGGGTAATGGAGGTCGCCGGCGTTCTCGAGCCGTAGCTCGCCGCCTAAGTCCGACGCCAACCAAGACAAAACGAACCAGCTTTCATCCCTCTCTTTTTCCACTCCTCGCTTACAACTGTTGTGGGAACAACGGACTCTTCCGATGCAACGAGCCTGCTGGTCACCCATTCTGGGCCAGCATATCTGGTACTAGGCCTTCTCTCCCTCTTCAGCTTTGAGCTTCTCAACCTTGGCAACTTGTCAGCGGGCCAGACCGTGACAGTGAGTTGTGGTAGCTCACATGCAGTCGGGCAAACGGCATCTGCGACTCGCTTGTGAGCCGGGTAGATAGACATCGAGGCGCGGCAGATCTCTTGCGGGTGAGCATCGGCTTGCTGCGGGCGGGCGGTAGATCGCATCGGCTCGCTGCGGCCGGACGAACGGCGAGGCGCGGCAACTGCAGGTGTAGGTATTCGCGTGGAGGTGCTTCGGTACGGTGAGGATTAGTGCTCGGTTACCAGCCGATAACAACCTGCGAGGCTGCGGCTGTTTGCTATGACTCAAGTTCGCGATATGGCTTTGATCAATAGCAAAACGTACGTGATGCTTCTAGGCAACTAGGCCTCAGGAAAAAATCACATCGGCAACGTAAAAAAAACGCTATGGTGGCTTCAGTGCTAATAACGCATTGGCCGGTGGTGACATGAATTTGTCCCATCGTACAGGATTCATATACGTATATACAGCTTCATGCTGGTGTCGGCCTTCACGTTACAATCCAAGAAACAAGATGCGTACGTGTTTTTTGTGGCCGAATTGCGGTAGTAGATTAAAAAGCAAAAACACAAGTACTTTTATACTTTGTGCGATGCTAATTTAATCAGGTAATTATTCATACTTCAATTGATCAATGATGCCAGTTGATCTACTTCACGTGCCGCGTAGGGCAGTGGTTAGTAGATACATACCGCGTAGGGCGTTTATCATTGTCGTAGAATTGTCTGCTTGACGGCGACAGCACATACTGATGCAGTGCAGATTAACAGCAGGTAGAGGTAGCAGATCCGTTTCGCTAATAACGTCGGGGGACGTCGATGTCGTCAAAGTAGTCACGGCAGGGACGTTGGCATGAGTGTCGACGTAGAGCTTGTCGTGCTGATAACGTTTTATAAAACATGTTGTCAGCGGTTAGGACATTCCCCTCTTTGTCTCTCATGATCAACACAATAGATGAAAGTAGAAAACAAATAGTCACAAGATTGGGAGACTATTCTTTATTTCTCTAAATATTAGTAATTACAACATAGAGTTCCTGTGTATATATATAGTCCTACCTAGACTTAAGAGTTTGATAAGAGCCTACGTATATACTGACTAAGATTAGGATCTTTCCTTCTCTTTTCCTTTATGTTTTACGACAGTTTGCATGGACGGGGACCTACTTCTCTTTAATAAATCAGTCTATGCCCATACTGGTTTAACGCGATCCTACGTAATCATCGTCGTCCTCATTCTACAATCGAAATCTGCACATAGCAGATAGCACAATCCACAGTCCAAGCCAATTGTCGGCGAGTTCAGCTGGCCTTTGGAGCCCAGAAAGGACCAGTCGAATCGTTTAAAACAGCCCGAAAATTTCCTTTATGATTAAGAATAGGATGGGCTGGCAGTAATAATGGTTAAGAATAGCAGAGGTTTACCTCCGTCCAAAAAAAGTAATAGTGGGCCATGGGCTCTGGACCGTGGATCTGCATACTCAAAAGTTTCAGCCCAACAAGGCCTCGGCGACGGCGAACCACATCCAGAAAGAGGAAACGAATGAATCAGCAACGGAGAACGAACTCCTTGCCTCGCGACGAACGGGGGCGAAAAAAAAGGATCGGCAGAGATTCAGATGAAGACCAACAGGGTTAATACAGAATTTTTTTATCACATTTACAAATTTCAGTATTGGCGTGCATCAGAATTAATCTTTTTGCACTAGCGTAATCCAGAATACATTACTTCTAGAAGACTAAATTTCTCACTGTATGATATTCTTGGTAACAACAATTAGGTTCCTGAATTTAGAATGTTGCTGCTTACTACAGAATCCAAACAGCAAAACCTGCAATTTATTCTCGGATCACAACTAGCTAACAGATGCAAGTAGTTGCTCTCAATCAGAATACTATTAATATGTAATGCTGGTATATGCAAGTAGGATATGTGCCTGGCGTGCAATTTGCCTTTAATATCGCCCCCAGGGTTCTCATGATAAACATGCATAGATTTCCCTTCTTCAAAAGTAAAGAATGATAATTTCAAGAAAGTGAAATGAAACATAACTATTTCATTTTCCATCGAGACTATAAGGCTCCAATCTGGCACCCTCATATTAATCAGAAACAGTATTGTTCGCTTATGAAAGGGAAGCTTGCGAAAGCCGAGAACAGTCGAACCGACAGTTGATGCGATACACAAAGTACAAATGGGATTAAGAGATGATAAACACTAGGGGGGACATGGAAACTTCCAGTTCCAGCTACCGGCCGGCCTGCCTGTTCGTGTACCTGCAGGCTCTAGCTAGAGGATCAGCAACCGGCATCGAGATGGAGTTTTCTTTTAAAGAAACAAATGGGATATAGTCTTTTATTTCTGTGAAATTTGTATCATATTGTATGGTTGACTCAGGATTAGAATAAGATGGCTGACCAGCATCTGGTGTCAGAGTAGCAGCAATATGCTATAGCCATTTGCTGCATCTCATGTAAATGTAGCAGCAGCACCAGGAGAAGGATTCTCTAGAATTGCCAGAAGATAAACAAGGAAGAATTATGCACTCAAACCAGATTGAGTATAGACTATAGAGCAAAGTCATACCATGTTTGTTTCCACCTTGTTAGGATCAACTTTTATATTTGAACCCCATAACTTCATGTTGCATGCTTACGACGTTTGAAGTCATTAGCCAATTCATGTACTCAGAGCTTACCAAGACTAGCATAGAAAGGCAGAACAGCCATAGGGACATAAGTTTCACAGATCCAAGGTTCAACATTGCAGAATCAGCAAATCAGGTATTCAGCAAAAACAGCCATCATTCAACAGATCCGTTGATCGTGTACAAAGTATAGAGCAGCAAAATTACAGTTCTGCAAGAATAATAACAGTTAACAGCGACAGTTCAAACAGCAAGTGCGAACATTATTATCTAAGCATAGACTTATGATACAACCAAATCTTAGATGCACAACTCTTTGCTGTGATATGGCGAAATGATGCTCACGTACAGCGATCAAATAACTTCTGAATCAGCAACGAGAGGGCCATCAAATGTGCTTTATGACCACCCACACAAAAATACCAATTTCCTTGGGGAAAATTTTCAAATATAGGTACATTATGTACAGAGTTATCTGAATTTTCATATGATTTGACTCAAAGTTATCAACCCCCAGTTCAATCAAATACACGAAAAGGGCAAAATTATCTCTCTGCTCTGAAATACAGCATCAATTCACATATCCAGACTGAGTCATGGGTGGAATTTGAGGAAATAAATGCTTGTGCTGTCAAAGATTCCCATTAACATCAACTCACACTAAAAGTAACTCATACACCATTATTAATGTAACAAACAAGCATCCAACAAATACCCCCATTCACTATAGATTTTTCCAGTCACTGATCCAAAAATGTTGTTCCAAAAGAACTAGGTCCTCAAAAAGAAATACACAGAACAGTGAAACTATTTCCGCAATACCACTGGGGAACTATGGCTGATTCCTAGCACAGCAGAATTATAAATATGAAAGATGAAGAGTTATGATGAGCCCGATAGTGGTAATCCTTTTGCAGCAAGCAACAAACATATTCTCATATGCTCTTCACAATACTCTATGGTTTGAAGTTGCATGATAATATGAAGGTACAAGATTAATATTTTATTTATAGGAGGACAAGATCTGGCACCTGAGGAACGCCGAATTCATCTTTCTAGGATTTGGTACTATCCAGATGGGGGCTGGCCAGTTGGACCAAATCCGAGGAGAAACAATTTTCTCGCTAATTTTATTACCCAAGTTAAAAACTCCCATTTTACGGCCTTTATTCTTAAATCCATATGACGTGCTCATCATCATCAGTAAAGTAGACATGATTCCCCTTCAACTGCAGATATTCTTTGGCACATAGACAAATTGATTGGTTAAGCCCAAGAAATAAGCAAAGTTCAAGAAGGCGCTAGGCGCTTTCTAGACGCTGACCCTTAGCCTAGCGCCTAGGCCAGCCTAGGCGTTCCAAGGCGTTTTTCTAGGCGTTTTGTATATATACTAATATACATATATTTATATTCTAAAAGAAAAAATAAACAGCTGAATAGTGGGCTTAGATAGATAGAAAGGCTGGCTTAGAGAGATAGAAAGGCCCAAGAGGCAACAGTCCAGCCCACTATTCCATCCATATCCCACTCCAGGTCTCCAACCTTATCCATCTACTCGCCTCCCGCACGACGCCGCATCTCGGTCTCCCGCATCCTCTCGACGCCGCAAGCCGCATCCGCTTCCTCCCGCATCAGCCGCCGCCACCACCGATTCCTCTTCCTCTCCTCTCCGGCATCTCTCTCTCTGCTCTAGTGCGCGCCCGCCACCGCCCGCGCCCGCCGCTGCTCGCAGCTCCTCCTCCCCCACCGGCGATCTCCCGCTGCGGCAATTTTCCACGCGTTCGCGCCTCCGCGCCGCCTAGCCCGCCGAATCGCCGCCTTGCGCCTGGATGTCCGCCTACCCCCATAGGCCAAGCGGGAACCCATCGACTAGCAACTAGGCGCGCCTAAGGCGTCGCCTTTTTGAACTTTGAGAAATAGTATGTTGTCACCCAAGCAACTTATCTCCACAAGCTTCATTGCTGTCAAGTTCACTCTATATACTTTGAACACAGTGGTATGGTGTCTATATGGCACAGTGTCTACCTCAGATTCTGATTCATCTTCTGATACTGAGAAATATTCATCATCATCTGGTGCGTCTAAATCAGGTTCAGAAACATCTTCAACCTCCTGATCAGAATATTCACTCACCTTCCAAATTTGCAGCAGATCTCCGCATGGAGCTTGAGCAATGTACACTTTAGGAGGGAGGCAGCCCTTAAGCCCCTCCATGACAACTCGTGGTTTTACTGCAGGGTCATATAGATTGTATGCATGGATTCCTCCATCAACTAACAATGCATACAATAGCTCATCCTTGAAAGCACAATCTGTATAGCAAGAATGATATGGCAACCAAGTCCAGTGTTCATCCCCGCCTCTTGCAAATGAAATCTGCCAGTATGGGTGATGGATGAGCACTACAATGTAGTTTCCTGTGGACGGATCAGAGGACAAAAATGCCTTGTGAAATATATAGTCCCGCAGCTTGTCAAGGCGCAAGACTGATGGTGGGTCGAGTTCACCGTGGGTCCCGGTGTACCTTGAGTACTTGTACATGTGAATAGCACCGTTGCTGTCATAGATGGCTTTCACCTGCTCAATGGTGGTGACGGAAGGGAGGGCAATCTGGTCACGAGTGATGGGGTTGACAAGGTGAAGCTCAGACCTCTCGTCAGCGGTGACAACCCAACTGTAGGCAGAGCCAATCAGGTACCTGCTACGGATAGGAGGGTCTGGGAGAGTAAATGTGTATGGCTTGTTCTCCACGAGGCTGTAGAAACCTGCAGCGCTTGCACCTGAAGACTTATTGGTGTATATGAGGCTTGGTGTTTGTGGCTGAATACTAGCCCCAAGTTTCCGAAGGCAATTGTAGGCATGGAGCCAAGAGGAGCAGACAGAGCCTGCACGGACAAGGTCAGGAACCTCAAGAGTTGCAAATATCTTCATCAAGACGTCCTCCGGCAGCCCCCGTGACATGACACCAAAAATGTTGGAGTCTGATGTAGCTTCTTTTACAACTGATGAAATACTTGGATGATGAGGTGTGGTGAACCCTCGTCCACTTGTGTGTGGTGAACCCCCGTCCAACTGATATATATCAAAATGGGCAGTATACAACAGTCTGGATCCAAGAACTGTGGAAATATCAAAATGGGCAGTATACAACTTCTGCTAGAGGATCCCAGTTATTCAGCCGCTTCGGATCAGAAATTGTCCAAAGATATGGGTTGCATACATCTTCTGCTAGGATCCTATTTATTCAGTCACTTGGGATCCAAAATTGTCCAAAGATCCAATTTTTGCTACAGGATCCCTGTGATTTCGTCGTTTGGGATCCGATCCTGTTGCGCCACTGGCAAAAATACGATCTTCCCCGCGTAACATTGACATCAGAGCTCGGCATAAACCATATCCAAGGACCTGAGTGAAACAAGCATGTCAACAATTAACCAGGAAACGGAAAGCGCTAGACCACCACGGTGGTACGCACCTTACTCAGTTACCCCTGCCGTGGCCAGAAGTTCCCCGTCGCGTCCTCCGGCGAATTGCGAGAGGGGTCCAGATAGTCACGCCCGATCATGGGGATCGGGTAACAAGCGGTCGCTGGGGTTGGCGCCCCAAGAGGAACAGATGTGATGGTAGAGGGTAACAGGGGAATCGGGTTAGTCGGCGACGGCGGCGGTGAGAGGACGCGGCGGCGGCGGCGGCGGCGGCGAAGACTTTACTTAAGCGATGGTACTGCGGACTATGGTGACGTAGGAGGGGAGACCCCCGGGGCCAGTTCAAAGCCAATTGTCGGCGAGTTCAGCTGGCCTTTGGAGCCCAGAAAGGGCCAGTTCAATCGTTAAAAACAGCCCAAAAAACCCTGACTTTTTCTTAGCCAGGTTGCAATCGTTAAGAATGGACTGGGTTGGCACTAATAGTGGGCCCTGGTTGCTTTCTATAAAGAAAAAAGATGAACCTTACCTCCTCAACTTTCGCGAAAGTTCGGTTTTTTCTTCCCGAACTTCAAAACAGGACAAAACATCTCCCTCAACTTTTAAAACTGTCCATCTTACCTCCCTGGCCCTGTTATAAGCACTTTTGAATGCGATTTTATCTTTATCTTTTTTATTTATTTATTTTAGCTAAATCTTTGAAAAATCTTAATAAATCATAGAAAAATCATAAAATAGAAAATTCAATTTTGTTGGACTCCACATAAGTAGATCTACACAGTGAACATATAATATGGCATGCTTTAGTACAAAATTTTTACTGTGTCTTTAGATCTATGCTTTTCTATAATTAAATAGAATAATTCATAGCTGTAGTTTCTGTGGTCCAATTGTGGTAAAATTTTTATGGTGGACTAATTATTGTATGCTTAAATTATAGTAAAAATTTTATACTCATTGGATCATGTATAACTTAGTTATAGATTTTATTTAGGTTTATGCTTATTAAATATAAATAAATATATAACTAAGCTATACATGATCCAATGAGTATGAAATTTTTACTACAGTTCAATCATACAATAATTAGCTCACATAAAAATTTCATCACAATTAGACTATAGAAACTGCAGCTATGAATTATTCTAATTAATTACATAAAAGCATAGATCTAAAGTTATAGCAAAAACTTTATACTTAAGCATACCATATTATATGTTCACTATGTAGATCTACTCATTGTAGTCAAAAAAAAAAGTTGGATTTTCTATTTTATGATTTTTCTATGATTTACTATGATTTTTCAAAGATTCAACCGAAATAAATAAAAAAGAAAAAGATAAAACCGCCTTCAAAACTGCTTATAACAGGGTTAGTGAGGTAAGATGAAAGGTTTTAAAAGTTGAGGAAGGAGTTTTGCCTGGTTTTGAAGTTCAGGAAGAAAAAACAGACTTTTGCGAAAGTTGAGGAGGTAAGGTGACTTTTTCCTTCCGTAAATGTAGAGTTTACCTCCGTCAAAAAATAAAGTAATAGTGGGCCATGGGCTCTGGACAGTGGATCCGTATGCTCAAAAGTTTCAGCCCAACAAGGCCTCGGCGACGGCGAACCACATCCTCCAGGAAACGAATGAATCAGCAACGGACAACCAACTCCCCTCATCTCTTTGGCTGCTGAAAAAAGATCGGCAGAGATTCAGATGAGGCTCTGTCTCCGGCAAGCGGCGGCCGCGGCCACCTGCAGCTCCCCCCTCGCAGCCACCCTCCGCGGCAAGGTAACCTCACCTCGATCGCCGCCAGCCTTATCCTCACCCATTCTTCCTTTTGGCTGCCTCCGCCACTGACCTGCCCGTGATTCTCTCCACAGAGTTCTCCAAGCTCCCTCGCCCATGGCCGGCTCAGCTTCAGCCACACGTCGCTGCAGACGACGCCCGACCACCGACGACACCGAGCAGGTCTGTTCGTCACAGTTTTTTCCTCTTTTTTTCTTCTGCAAAATCATAGTCACAGCATTCAACAAGGTGCAAGTCTGAACGATCAGTGTATGCGTGTGTGTAACCTGCTGCAGGGTGGGCCGTGCGCGTGCTTCCGCTGACGGAGGAGAACGTGGAGAAGGTGCTGGACGAGGTGCGGCCGAGCCTGATGGCGGACGGCGGCAACGTGGTGCTGCACGAGATCGACGGCCTCGTCGTCGTGCTCAAGCTGCAGGGGGCGTGCGGCTCCTGCCCCAGCTCCACCATGACGCTCAAGATGGGCATCGAGACGCGCCTCCGCGACAAGATCCCCGACATCCTCGAGGTCGAGCAGATCGTCGACACAGAGACCGGCCTCGACCTCACCGCCGACAACGTCGAGAAGGTCAGCTCTCGATTGGACGCAAGCCTGCAAATTAAAAAGCTGTGCTCTGCTGCTGCAGATGATCGTGATAAAACTGTGATTCTGAGGACTGTCTGTTCGTGCAGGTGCTTGATGAGATCAGACCGTACCTCTCCGGCACCGGAGGTGGAAGCCTCGAGCTTCTTCAGATTGATGGGTATATCGTCAAGATCCGGATCAGTGGACCTGCAGCTGGTGTAATGACAGTAAGAGTAGCTGTGACACAAAAACTGAGGGAAAAAATACCTTCCATCTTGGCTGTTCAGCTCACAGAATAGAAACGCGAGAGTTCATTTGTGCATCAATGATCACAACGAAACTCGGCTTTCTGGTGAATGTCCAGTGTTCAGTCTTATATTTCTGTCGTTGCAATGAATCAACGAACTGATGACCAATACAGATTGTCATGCAAGAATTCTCTGACTTCACAAAAAAAAAGATCTTTTAGTTGGACAGAGCAAAGCTTACAACCCTTTCAAGTATATAAAAGATATTATTCCCACAGTTATTAAATCAATGACTAATCATCAATTACATTTGACAGTGGTTCACATCAATTTTAAATTTGAAGTGGCTTGTCTAGACAAAGGCAAAGCTTTTTCCGCACAACTGAAAATAGGAGCTCCTTCACTTCCTCACAATTGACAGCTTCAGTCAGCTACCCATTCATTCCCTGTTCTTTAGGGTTCTATAAAGCTCGGCAATTGCTACATTTCACCCTTGACATCAGAAGCCATCGTTTCCTCAGGAAAAGCAACCACAAGAGTGCTCAAACAGCTTCTTCAGTTTGATGACCATACAATTCTATCTCAACCTTCCCAAGTACAACATCAACCTCCCCCCCCAGCCGCCCCCCCCCCCCCCCCCCCCCCCCCCCCCCCCCAACCCCAACCCCAACCCCAAAACACACACACACTTTCTGGTGACATTTCCTATTTCAGCCTTATAGTTCTGGTTCCTATGTGCAACGTGAAAACTATAATTGTTATGTACAAGAATTCTGTGACTCGACAAAACAGAAGTCATGAGTTTGACAAAAATAGAACTCACAACCTTAACTCTGAAAGATAATGAAATAAACTTCCAAGTTCCAACTGTTGTTAATTCAGTGTATAATCATTACATTTTGCACTGGATCATACCAATGCATCGGTTTCATATTTCAAGCGCCTCTTCTTGGCAAAGGCCAAGCTTTTTCCACAGAACTGAAACTTCAGTTTCTTGAGCTGAACATACTTCCAGCAATAAACCCTTTGCCAGGTCCAAAACCCTCAATAGTTAGGAGCTTCTCCGTATCTGGTATGTTGGGACTCTTAAATTGCCAGCTTCAAGATACACATTTATTCCCTGTTATCCACAGATGTAAAAAGCTTGGCCACTGCAGCATTGCACCCTTGATATCACAGGCCATCATACAACGGTTAACACAATCTGATGATTTCATCAAGGAAAAGCAACTGCAGTAGTTCTCCTGCTCACGCAGCCTCTTCTTCAATCTGATGCCCCTCCAGCTGGGCAGCCTTCATCATTTGACTAATCTCCTCAACCTTCCTGTATTCCCGTGTCCGCCTTAAAAAACCTTCTAAAACCCTAAATGCTCGGTCTGTTGGTGCCATCCCCATCTCAATTATTTCCCTGAAACACCTGTACGCCTCAGAAACCACACCTCTACAGCATAAACCGGTAACCAGAATGTCCAATGCATGCCGGTGAGGTACACATCCCTTTCCCATCAGATAATCCCACAGCTCTAGCCCAAGGTCAGGTCGTCCATTCTCGCAGAAGACCTTCATGAGCAGCATTGTCGTCCTGGTCCTCGGCATAAACCCTGAGCTAACCATCTTACTGTACACTTTCCAGATCCCCTCCAAGTCGCCAACTCTCTGAAACCCGCAAAGCATCGTGTTGTAGCTAACATCATCTAGACCGATCCCCTCTCTCTCCATGTCACCCATCACCGCCATGGCAGACTGCAGATCCCTACCCCTCACATAAGCTCCCATGAGCGCATTATGAGCACCGCGGTCAGGAGTGACTCCACACTTCTCCATTTCATCAAATAGGTGGCGTGCCCTCGCCGCACTCCTCACAATCCCAGCTCCGTATATCAATGTGGTGAACACCTGCAGCGTGGGCTTGCAGTCCCCCTTGTTGCGCATTTCCTCAAGCAGCTCGAGGGCGTCCAGGAACCTGCCTTTCTTGCAGTAAGCGTCCATCCTCACGCAGTACGATACGGCGTCCGGCACGAAGCCCCGCAGCACGGCGTCATGGTAGAATATGTCCAGCGCGTGGGCGTGTCCGGCCTCCTTGAACCCGAGCAGCAGCGTGTTGAACGTGCGCGTATCGGGCGGGTACGCGTCGCAGTAGCGGTGGAACAGCGCGCGGGCCTCGGCGACGCGGCCGCGGGCACAGAAGGCGCGGAGCAGCGCATTGAGCTCGGCGGCGCCGAAGGCCCTGCCAGCGCGCGCCCAGACGCGGGCGGCGGAGTCGAAGCAGGTGACGGCGGCGTCGAAGGACGCGCCGGGGGCGGACGCGGAGAGCGCGGTCGAGAGGAGGACGGCGAGCGCGGGCGTGGAGAGGAGGTGCGGGTGCGTGGACGGGAGGGACTCGAGCAGCGGGAACGAGAGGTGGACATGGCGGCGGGAGCGCGCGAGGAGGCGGAGCAGGACCGGGAGGGAGCTCTCCGGCACGGAGAAGTGGCGGAGCGCCAGGAGGCGGCGGTACAGGGAGAGCGCCGGGAGCGGCGGCGAGTGCGAGAGGAGGAGGTGGGAGAGGAGCGGCGTGAGGAGGGCCGAGCAGGCTGGGAGGAGCGCGAGGAGGAGCGGAGGGGTGTCCGGCGCATGGGCGAGGAGGAGGCGCGCGAGGTGGGGGACGGTCGGGGTGAGGAGTGGCGCGGCGGCGCGGCGGGGCGGCGGGAGGAGGCGGAGGGGCATGGGGCATGGGGCGGGGCGTGGTGTGGTTTGGCCGGTGCGGAGAGGGTCGTGAGAGCTCGAGGTGGGTGGGCTGATGACGTTGAGGTTGGGCTACCCTGAGCCCATACAAAAGTGTTCGTGGGCCGGGTCGTGGAACCAATTGTGGGAGGTATCTGTGAATCTGCCTCACTGTCTACCAGCGGCATGACTTCCATTTATTTTTCAGCTTTTCAGAACTTTCGAACAAAGCATAAATTCTTTAACCTTTTCAAAAATTATGTTTGGGCTATTTTTATTGTATTTTGTTCCATGTTTTTATTCTGAAATGAGAACCGGTGTTCAAGCAGTGAAACCTCACAGTGAAAGAGAAAGAAAGGAAGTAAAAAAAAAAAACTAAGAACGTGTTTGGAACACAGGAAGGTAAAACATAAGAATGAAAAAAAATATAGGAAGAAAGAACAAAATTTAAAAACTATAGGATTCCAAAACAAAGGAAAATTAAAACTTAGGGTGTATGGATTGCATAAAAAGTTTTTGGTTTTGTCTAGAGTCAAGAAATGAAAAGACATATATGAATGGAAAATATGTATATGAATAGGATAGGATTGGTACGACATAAAATGGAGAAAACAGGAAAAACATTATATCTAAAATAAAGGGAAATTAGTTTAAGTCTTGTTTGGATGTTATCGTATTCACATCAATCCATATGTGTTTGAGTGGATTGGAGTGTAACTTGAATTAAATTCCACCTTAATCCATCTATCACGCATGGATTAAGGTGAATACGATAACATCCTAACAAGGCCTTAGAGCAGGCGCAATGTAGGCATATCATATCATATGGTGTAGCTTAAAGTAACATGCCATGTTGACAGAGAGCACATGAGGCTAACTTAATTCCATCCCAGGGCAACACTTAAACACGTCTGGTCAGGTTTGGACTGATTTTGGATGATTTTGGATGATTCAATAGTATTTTGTGAGAGAGAATAAGCTGAAACAAGTTGATATAAGCTAGAACAAGCTGTAACCTGACCAGCCGAACACCCCCTTTGTCAGAACCTTTTTAGTCTTTCTCACTCACCTTCTGCGAAAACATGTCACAAGCTAACAGGCTCTAAAACACGTCACAAGCTAACAGGCTCTAAAACACGTCACAAGCTAACAAGCACTGTCTTCACAACGCTTACCCAGCGATGGCTCCAGCCTTTTGTCAGATTGGGCACCTAGTTCTTCTGCAGGAAGCTACGAGGGCACTATCAATAAAGGTTAATATTTTTAGTGGTTCTAGTACAAATAAAGTTATTTATATAGAATAAGAAATATTGAGACTACTATTCACACAATGCAACAACAACAACAACAACAACAAAGCCTTTAAGTCCCAAACAAGTTGGGGTAGGCTAGAGTTAAAACCCAACAGAAGCAATCAAGGTTCAGGCACGTGAATAGCTGTCTTCCAAGCACTCCTATCTAAGGCTAAGTCTTTGTGTATATTCCATCCTTTCAAGTCTCCTTTTATTGCCTCTACCCAAGTCAACTTCGGTCTTCATCTGCCTCTCTTCACGTTACTATCCTGACTTAGGATTCCACTACGCACCGGTGCATCTGGAGGTCTCCGTTGCACATGTCCAAACCATCTCAACCGGTGTTGGACAAGCTTTTCTTCAATTGGTGCTACCCCTAATCTCTCACGTATATCATCGTTCCGAACTCGATCCCTTCTTGTATGACCGCAAATCCAACGCAACATACGCATTTCCGCGACACTTAGCTATTGAATATGTCGTCTTTTCGTAGGCCAACATTCTGCACCATACAACATAGCAGGTCTAATCGCCGTCCTATAAAACTTGCTTTTTAGCTTATGTGGTACCCTTTTGTCACATAGGACACCAGACGCTTGCCGCCACTTCATCCACCCTGCTTTGATTCTATGGCTAACATCTTCATCAATATCCCCGTCCCTCTGTAGCATTGATCCTAAATATCGAAAGGTATCCTTCCTAGGCACTACTTGACCTTCCAAACTAACATCTTCCTCCTCCCGAGTAGTAGTGCCGAAGTCACATCTCATATACTCAGTTTTAGTTCTACTAAGTCTAAAATCTTTGGACTCTAAAGTCTCCCGCCATAACACCAGTTTCTGATTCACTCCTGTCCGGCTTTCATCAACTAGCACTACATCGTCCGCGAAAAGCATACACCAAGGGATGTCCCCTTGTATGTCCTTTGTGACCTCATCCATCACTAAAGCAAATAAATAAGGGCTCAAAGCTGACCCTTGATGTAGTCCTATCTTAATCGAGAAGTCATCCGTGTCTCCATCGCTTGTTCGAACTCTAGTCATAACATTGCTGTACATGTCCTTAATGAGCCCGACGTGAACTCTATTCACACAATGTAGACTATCATTATTTATGATTTGCAAAGAAACTTTTTTCTTTCATCATGTCTCACCTTTGGGCGCGTTCGGCTGGCTGATTGCCGGCTGGCTGGCTGGCTCTGTCACTCACGAAATCAATGTTCACGTCCTGTCAGAACAGTATTCTTCTCTCACAACAATCAGCCGGAATAGTATTTTCAGTCCTGCCGAACAGGCCCTTTATTTTCTCTTCCTCTTCTTTTTTTAGTATGGACCACCTTCTCTTCCCAAGCATATGTAGCTTCTGCAAAGCTACTATGACAAGTGTAGAGCATCTATTTTTTTATCCGATCCTGCATGGTCTATGGGGCTACTAATAAAAAAGCAGCGTTGGGGAACACCTGACCATCTGCCAGTGGCGGACCTAGTGGGTGGTCAGGGTGGTCCACCGACCACCCTGTGGGCCACCCGTCAACCATACATCATGCCGGCCTTCTACAACACGGGCAATCCGATCGGCCATCAAACAACAACAACGCGGATTGTCCGATCGTCTCACGCCATCAAACAACAACGCGGAAGGCGGCCCACTAATGAACGGGGATGGCTCGGTGACTCGGTCGCGGGGCCCATGGACTACGGCTCGGGCCACATCCGGCCCAAGCAGGCAAGCACGCGCTAGACCCGGGCCTCATCTACGAGACTACGACGCGTCGTACCAGGAGTCCAAGACTACTTGCTCTTCACGTGCGCCAGCGCCGGCTCCCAGCTCGACCGCTCGGTGCCATGCCCAGCGCGCCCGCCGCCGCCCTACCAGCAGATCATCGCCCATCGCTTTGCCTGGCCTGGCCATCGCCTACAAGACTAATCGCCAGTCCTTCCTCAGTTCCTCAGGTGATACTCCCCGTCCATCCCCGTGCTTCCTCAGTTCCAGGTTTTTTATTTCGATCGTTAGTTTTGCTAATTGGCGAGTGTTTTTTCTAGAACTCTTAAGTCTTGAATTATGAAAAGAAACGGAGACATTCGATCCCTTTTTCAGAAAGCAGCAAAGAAGGCGGCTGCTATTGACCCACCTCCGGATAAAAATATTGTGGAAGAGCAGAATCAAGAAGAAGATAGAGTACAAGTTGAAGAAATTGCAAATCATTTGCCCTCGCCCCCGCTAGCATCACCGCCACCGCCCGCATCAAAGCCGCCGACGTATGACATCAATCGCCTACCATATGATCCAGGTGAAAGGCTGTCCATTGAAGATTATCCTATTAATGATCAAGATGCAATTCGTAGAGCATATATTACTAAAGGTGCTTGCAAACCTTATATACATGATTTTCCATACCGAAACATTGGAGGTGTACCTCATCGATTCAGTATACAATGGTTGTATAATTATGAGTGGCTTGAATATAGTGTCAAGAAGGATTCTGCATTTTGCTTCATATGCTACTTGTTCAAGAAGGGCAGTGGGTCAAAAACTTTTATTGTTGATGGATGGAATAATTGGAATATAGGAAACACAACACTTCTCAAACATTCTGATTCTAGGGCACATAAAGCAGCTCAAGAGAAGTACATTGGTTTTATGAATCCCAAGGTAGCAATTGATTATAACATTGACAAGTGGAGTGAGGAGGAGCTTCATCTTTACAAGAAAAGATTGACATATTCACTTAGATGTATCAAGTTTCTTTTGCATCAAGGATTGGCATTCTGTGGACATGATAAAAGTGAAGAGTCTAGCAACAGAGGCAACTTCATTGAACTTTTAAAGTTTCTTGCAGGAAATAGAGAAGAAGTGAACAAGTATGTCTTGAACAATGCACCAGGTAATTGCACTTTGACTAGCCCAAAGATACAAAAGCAAACTATTCACTGTTGTGCCATAGAAACTAGAAAGAAAATAATTGAGGAACTTGGTGATGAGCCCTATGCAATTTTAGCTGATGAGTCTAGTGATATATCACATAAAGAACAAATAGCTCTTTGCTTGCGTTATGTTGATAAACTTGGAAGGCCATGTGAGCACTTTATTGGAGTTGTTCATGTAGATGATACTACCTCTTTGTCACTTAAGAAAGCAATTGAAGTTTTACTTGTTAGTAATGGATTGAGTATGCAGCAGATTAGAGGTCAAGGTTATGATGGGGCTAGCAATATGAAAGGAGATATTAAAGGGCTCAAAACTTTAATCATGCAAGAATCACCTTCCGCTTATTATATTCATTGCTTTGCACATCAACTCCAACTAGTTCTTGTTGCTGTTGCCAAAGGAAATACTGACTGCAAGACTTTTTTTGATCAAGTATCTATCTTGTTGAACATTGTTGGGGTTTATTGCAAGCGTCATGATATGCTTCGAAATGCTAGGCTTGAGAATGTCAAGAAAGCACTAGTGTGGTGAGCTTGAATCAGGGAGTGGATTAAATCAAGAGATGGGTTTGCCTAGGCCTGGTGACACTCGGTGGGGCTCTTATTACAAAACTATATGTAGCATCATCACTATATATTCCTCAATTCATGATGTGCTCATTGAACTTGGTGCTGATAATGCATATAAGGAAGATTGGACAAAGATATATTTTGTGCTTGGAGCATTTGAAACCTTTGAATTTGTTTTCTTTGTGCACTTAATGTATGTTATTTTTTGATATACAAATGAGTTATCCGAGTGCTTGCAGAGAAGGGATCAAGATATTCTTAATGCAATCTCACTTGTTAATGTGGCAAAGAGCAGAATGCAGGAGTTGAGGTCTAATGGTTGGGATAATTTTCTTCAGAAGGTCACTTCTTTTTGTATTAAATATGGTGTTGAAGTTCCTGCTATGGATAGTGCTTATGTGTCTTATGGAAAATCAGCACGGTATGCTCATGCCCAAAATCAAACAAATGATGACCATTTTCGAAGAGAAGTATACATTGATGTCATTGATCAAATTAGTCAAGAGCTTGATAATCGGTTTGATGAGATCAATATGGAGCTACTCTCTTGTATGTCAGCCTTCAGTTCTTCCAACTCCTTTGCTTCTTTTGATGCATAGAAGGTACGTAGATTGGCTGAATTTTATCCTAAGGACTTCTTCAACAATGATTTGTTAAAACTGGAATTGCAACTTGATAATTATATTGATGACATGCGACAAGATGCTAGCTTCTAAGGTCTAGACAACATTGTTGATCTCTCAGTTAAGCTTGTTGAAACAAAGAGGCACAAAGTGTATGATATGGTGTACTTGCTTCTTAAATTGATATTGCTTTTACCAGTGGCAACTGCGAGTGTTGAAAGGGTATTTTCTGCATTGGTTATAGTGAAACCAAAGTCAAGGAATCAGATAGGTGATACTGTTTTGGATGATTGTCTAGTCACATTTATTGAGCGGGATATTTTCTTCCAAGTTAATGAAGATGATATAATGGAGACATTCATGTCATTGAGAAAGCGACGGATAAACGAGTAATATTGTAAGTCTCCTATTGTTATATTTCGAAGTATTTGTATTTCATTTGAACAATTTATATTAAGATTTGACGTCGTTTTACCGAATTATAATATGGTTTTACCGAATTATAAATGGTTTATCGAATTGTATAAGAATTTTTTTGCGGCGCATACCCTATGCAAAAATCTTGGGTCCGCTACTGCCATCTGCAGAGCCATCAATCCATGTGAGCTGGAGGCAGCAGGCAGACGTGGAGCTAATAGCCAGAGTGGCGTGTTGGGGTTGGCCTTAGGTGCAATGAAATAGCATGCAGCCAAGCCCAACACCTCTCAAACTGTCTTCCATTTGTCAAATTCAATATGACGTGGACATGCAGATTTCGTCATGAAAAGTGAAACTTGAATGTACGTACACACTGAGCTGAGCAGATCCATATCGTCGCAGACCATTGAAGAAACAACGACCCGTATCGCAGCCCATGTGCACAATAGCCTGGCTATGGTTAAAAGTCAAGAAGAGGTCTCCCCTGTACTGTGTTGGCTGCTCTAGTGCTCTCTCTATCGACGACCTAGCTGACTTACCAGTAGCCCTCGAGCCTACTACAACTTCTACAACCTCACTTTTGCCAATATGCTTCCACCGACCATCATTTTACTAAAACACAATTTTAGAATATAGCTCTTTTCATTTATAGGAGCGATCGAAAAGTATTACTGTGTCCAAAAATACTAGTGATTTTTTGAGATAGACAGTCTATTTATAGAGATAGTTCAAAAAAAAACAGACTTTGTAAATAGATTTGCATTCGTGGGTCTTTTAAGAAGGCAACATCTAAGATATACCATTAACAACGTACAGAGACGGGTCTCTTAAATATGGGTCTCTATATATTAATCATCGATTTTCAAATACGAGTCTCCTAGGAAGTCTACCTACGAGTCTCCTAGGAAGTCTACCTCTCTTAAAATGGCTATTAATGGAGGCGGGTCTCTTAGGTCTGTTGCCTCTATAAGTCGACTAATAGAGGCAGAATCTTTAAGATGTCTACCTCTCTATAAATAATTGCCACAAAAAAATATCTTTTTACAATAAAGATCGATAAGATTATTTTTATACCAAAATTGCAGAGCTAGAGAAATCTACAATTTTGTAGTTTACAAGTTTTTTATTTGAAAGTATTTAGAGTATAAACATTTCATTTTAAGTTTATATTTTAAATAAAAAATTTAAGTATGTGGGTCCTTAGTAATTAAGAATGGTAGCCATTAGATGATTGGGAAATACAATATTACTAGACGTATCACTGATATCTTCTGTACCATTTGTGGAGTGAGCCAGCATGTTTTTACATGTTTTGTTGCTCCTCTTTTCTCTATATCTTCTGTACCTTTCACCATATCTTCTTTGCGAGAAGTATCACTGATAAATAGTGGTGATAATTTTGTTTGACAGTGGTAATTGAGGTGTAGTAAAAACTTTTCTTTGCTGAAATCTTGAGAGCAAATGTGCATTTCTATTTTCTATCCAATCAAATGTTGTTCTCTCAGGAGTTCTGGAATCTGTCATAGATGTTACTTAATTGGTTGACAGGTTTTCAAATAATCAAAGAGGCATATATAGCTTGTGTCTGTCTATTATGAATAATAAATAGGTATTAAATTGTTTTTGTGCTCAGTTTATCATACTTCATAGAGGCTTTTACATGTGTGCTATTAAAAAAGTTTGTAATTATACACATGCCATTAAAAAAGTTGACCGCACACATATGCCACCGTTCTGAACTTCTTTACTCTCCAAGCCATTCCGTTTGTTTTTCTACTTAACGGCGTCAAACCGACAGGTGAAATGACCATTTTACCCACGGTGGGGTCCGTTTGTCAGCCACCCAAACTCTCTTTCTCTCTCTCTTTCTCTTGCGCCTCCGTTTCTGCGCTCCCCATGCTCCTGCTCGTCGTCGTAGCGCAGGCGGTGTGCTGCTGCTTCCCCTTTGCGATGGTGGAGCTCGTCGTGCTCGCGGCTGTGGGCGTGCCCGCCGCGCTGTGCCGCCACGCGCTCCGCCCCCAGACAAGGTGCAGGCGCGCCTCCTGCGCCGCCGCGGCCAAGAAGAAGGAGATGGCGGGGATGGACAGGGTGAGCAAAGGGGAGCTGCAGCAGCCGAGGGTGGAGCTCCCCCGCACACATCGACACGAGCCCCGACGGCGACGGCGAGGGCCCCGGTGTGCAGGGAGGCGGCGGCGTCCCCAACGGCGGCGGCGAGAGCCAGGAGGAGGCGCGCGTGGAGCTGCCGCAGCCGGTCCTCGTCGTGGATCTGCCGCAGCGCGTGTGGAGGTGACACGAGGAGGTGAGCTCCGGCCGCCGCGGGCGCGCGCGGGCGAGCTCGGCCCCAGCCGGCCGCCGCGGGCGCGGGGGAGCTCCGCCCCCGCCGCCGTGGGCGTGTGCAAGCGAGCTCCACCCCGGCCAGCCGCCGCGGGCGCGGGCACATGCGCGGGCGAGCTCCGTCTCGGCCGCTGCAGGCGCGCGGAGGCGAGCTCCGCCGCGGCCACGGGGGAGCTCCGCCCCGGCTGCCGCGGGCGAGCTCCGCCTCGGCCGCTGCGGGCGAGCTCCGCCCCGGCCAGCCGCGGGCGCGGGCGCGGGCGAGCTTCGCCGGGGGCGTGCACGGAGAAGAGAGATGATGTCGAGTTTGAGAGAGAGAGAGGATAGGGATGAGAGGGGTATTATGGACTTTTTGACTGACCTGACCCACTTGTCAGGACTCCCAAACGGTGAAAAATGAACGGAATGCGGGTGGAATGGCTTGAAGAGCAAAAAAGTTCAGAATGGTGGCATATATGTGCGGTCAACTTTTTAATGGCCTATGTGTAGTTACAAACTTTTTTAATGGCACACATGTAAAAGCCTCTACTTCATAAGCTTTTTCTATTCTGTTCTTTGAGAGAGGTCGAAATCATTCGAGAGGTCTCAAGCTAATATAAACTTGGACCACTTCAGCAGGCTAGAACTTTACTAGGATTTCTTGTGATCATACCATCAACTTCTTTGATGCAATCCAGAAAGTGCAGCATCAATTCTTCTTGGAAGTCTATTATTACAGCGTGGGAGATTTGGAAACAAAGGAACACTTAATTATTGAGAGGAACTTAGGCCTCTGCGTAGAGTGTGCCAGACCAGAAGAGGAGGGAAGGGGCCAAACACCTCATAATATTGTAGTTTTCACTTGATACCCCCTCTAATCATTACACATATGGAGATATGTCTAGTGCAAAACATATATATGTAAGTAATTAAATTCTAAAGCTATTATTATCTTTGCGAAAGTGGAGTTTATGTGCGCATATAGTTCTCCATTTTTGCTGCTAACAATGCCCACCTATCAAATTCGTAACTCTACCCTTGATACAGACAAAGCTTATATTTATGAGATGACATTAGAGGCACTATCAATAGTATTTTCTAGAAATATTTACTTCCAAATCATCATGGTTAATTCTAAATAAATGGTTTGATAACATATATTTGTTTTGAGAGGCTTGAGATCTGTGAAGCACAACGCTTGATTGAGAGTAAAAAAAATCGATGATGGATCATACAGTAAGAGAGACGATTCTTGTGACAACTCTGCACATAGGGATAATGAAAATGTGTCGGTGAGGGTTGATTGTACCAAGAATGTAACTGGGATTTTGAAATAAACTTTGTATCTGGCATTACATTCTTTAAAAAATGGTGACCAGTTATCCACGTCACATATGCATTCTGCTAATATAGTTATAGCTTCCCATCCAGTCTTTCGATGAAGAGAGATGTAAGGAAAACACTGAGGGGGTGTTTGGATCCGGTGACTAAAGTTTAGGAGGTGTCATATGGGGTGTCGTATGGAGTATTCAGGCACTAATAAAAAAATAAATTATAGAATCCGTCGGTAATCCGCAAGACGAATTTATTAAGCCTAATTAATTTGTCATTAGCATATGTTTACTGTAGCACCACATTGTCAAATCATAAACTAATTAGGCTTAAAAAATTCGTCTCGCAAAACAGTCTCAATCTGTACATTTAGTTTCATAATTAGTCTATATTTAGTACTCTATGCATGTGTACAAACATTCGATGGGACAACGACTAAAGCTTAGGATGTGAATCTAAACACCCCCTGAACACGATCAGATGGCATGTACTCAGATCCATAGTATGCATCTTCTGATAGCAGTGCGAAAAAATTTGAGCCTAGAGAAACAAAAAGATAAAATACATTTTGCTCTTTTAGAGCATAAATAGTAGGTGAAATGCTGAACAAAGTATCTATTGTAGCAAATACAATTTGGTATAGGCAAAGGCTGAGGCTTTCATTTGAGTTATCTAAAAATGTGTATATTGATATGCATCATGTCCTTTGCAGTCAAGTAGGACTTAGAAAAAATACTAGGAAGTGAAGAACATTTACCTAATGAACGTGACCCTGCTGACTGCTCATGAACACAGGGTTGAATGGGTTTGAGAAGGTAGGAGCTCGTGAGCCGGCGCTGCGCATCCGTCTCCATGCAACATAGATCTTTGCATGGGCCGGGTGTCGTCCTCCATGGAAAGTGGCTTGGGCATTGCTACCATCTGGACTCTGGAGCCAGTGTAAGAGGTGTTTAGATTGACCTCCTAAACTTTAGTCGCTGTCCTATCGTATGTTTCGTATGTTTGACATATGTATGTATTATTAAGTATAGATTAATTATGAAACTAAATGCACAGATTGAGACTGTTCTGCGAGACAAATTTGTAAGCCTAATTAGTCCATGATTTGACAATGTGGTGCTACAGTAAACATATGCTAATGACGGATTTATTAGGCTTAATAAATTTGTCTCGCGGATTACTGACGGATTTTGTAATTTATTTTCTTTATTAGTATCCGAACACTCCATATACCAGACATCTCCTAAACTTTAGTCACCGGATCTAAACACGCGCTCTAGCTCAGGTTGTGCGCGACATTCCGTCGAACAGTGGGCAAGCAAGGCATGTCACACAAGTGTGCGGACAACAAAGTGCTCATGGCTGCCGGCTGTTGCTGTCTGAAGAGTCTTGTGTTGAGGACGAGGAGAGCTGTTGCTAGACACTTCCTGCGCGCAGGCTGCCTACAGCTACTACCCCTGACCATGGCCGCTACGGTCTCGAGAGCCGAGCGAACCAAGCATTTGAAGGGGTGGTACGTAGGGGTGAAAATTGTACGGATATTTTTCGACCGTATTCGAGGCCGAATCTGTTTAGAGGGGTTCAGATCTGTCCGTATCCGAGTCCAGATATTCAACATCCGATACCGTATCCGTATCCGAATCCTGAAATCGCATATTTATGATGTCGATATCCAATCGTATCATATCCGGCATGGTTGTCACTATCCGTATTCGAATCCGAATCTAGACTGAAATATAAAAACAAATGTAATATCAGTGATATCCGTTCGTATCCGATCCGTTTTCATCCCTAGTGGTACGGCAGTGTGGCCTCCGCCCATTCGATGGTGGCGTCATTGGATGGAGAGAAGCTCGAGGAGGCGGAGGAGAAATCCGGCTCAACGAAGCCCATTTTGTGGCCTCCTCCGGTCCTCCCGCTGCTTTGTTGTCGTGGTCACCGACTCGCCGTATCCCCGTAGTTGACGCTCCCATCCGGCCTCCGCCTGCAAAATAGGTCTGTGCCTACGCCCGTCGCCTGCTCCAGGTGGCCGGAGCCGCCACGCCCGCACCGTCGACAGCGTCGGGGTCGCAAAGGCAGCTGGGGCCACCGCCCCGCCTGTGTCGGGGTCGTCAGGGCCGCTGGCCCCCCGCCCACGCGGGAGGAGGAGGGAGGTGCGGGGGCGGCGGAGGGCAGGTCTTGAGGAGAGAGAGGCAGAGTCGCTCACGAGCGGGTTCGCGACCGTTCGGGTTGACAACTTAACAGGTGAGAGACCCGCTACTCCCTTGATCGAACGGTCCATATTGCATCTTGGCCGGATCCGATGGCCAGCGGGTTTACGGGTGACGTGGCCCTATCTGTTAGCCCGCTTTTAGTGCAGAAATCGTATATAGAGATGTGTATAATATCCATGCTTCAACATAGCTTCAACATAGCTCGTTGTAAGCAACTTTATAATTTGGAACAGAGGAAATCAAGTACTTCGTGCACTGGGTAGATGCAGCCATGCCGGCGTGCTACGTGTTTCTCATGGAACTAGCAATCATTTCAATAATAAATAAATAATTCGTCAAAATGTAGTTCCATCCTTCGTCAACCTAGGGCAATAATGGCCCTGTTCACTTACGTTGAAATTTAGCTTATGCTAATGCTTATGCTAATAGCTCAAATGATCGGGTCAATTTTAGTATTACGATGTGGACATGCACATATTAGTGCGTAAACCAAAATTTGTGGAAAGACCCGCGCACGGCACAGCATAGTCGTCGCTAGACCTTGACGGCCAATTCCACTGCACACGGAACGAAAAGGCGACGGCACGCTGCAGCAGCGCATGCATAAATACATGCACACCGTGACCTCGTACTTCCGCAAAAAGCTTTAACCACAACCACAAGCAGTATCGATCCCGGCGATGGCCATGGCTAAGAAGCAGGGAGGAAACAGCCTTCTCCTCCTCCTCAGGCTGATCAGCCTGTCCTCCTACTATCTGCTCTGCCGTGCTCCCCATGCCACCTCGCTTATCTTCAGCTACAACTTCTCCAACGCCGGCGTCCTAACCAGCGCCGACCTCACGTACATGTCCAACGCTACCGCCGCCAGCGGCCGGATCGACCTGACCAAGGACACGACCTGGAGCACCGGCCGGGTGGCGGCCGGAGATTTCGTTGAGCAGCATCAGATCCTTTCGTGGTCGTTCGAGTCCACTCTCGTCAGCGTCGCCGTTGTCAACACGACCGTCAAGTGCCTTTCCCTGTTTTTAGCTTTATTGTTTCTCATTTTTTTCTGTTTACTGGTGGAAATGCACGTGCCGACACCCACATGTCTAAAAAAAAGTTTTTTCTTTGATAGGAGAAGTGCTAAATTCATGACTAATACATTTTACAAAGACAAAAACATACATTTACTCAAGATTAAAAATTCAACCCTTAAAATTTATGAAAAAAAATGTATCTTGTAATTATATTAGATTAAAATTTTAAACCTAAATAATTTCAAATATATCAGCACTGGGTTCATGGAATGTTAATATACATTCAGCCAGCATTACAATCAGTTTCTTTTCTTATATAAAATGTTAAGATTAATCGGTCACCCTAATTAAGTCTATATCAGCCTGCTATCATATAAATCTTTAAAAATGAGAATAACAGTGTGTAAGGCAAATAGAGAGAGCTTCCGACCAAAACTTTTTAAGCATGATGATTCACTATGAAACATTTGGCTGGATTACTGTGAAGTACATGGATGAGAGACGTCAATCACCTGAAAACCCGGTTGGAAGCATTCAGTCCCAAATAAACTCGGTGAACAAAGAATCTGAATTCTCATCTATCGGTGACCAATATTAGCATATCCGAAGAGGAGGAGCTAATAACCATTAACATTGATTCATCCGAACAGTCAAAAGCACGACTACAGCTCCAACCGATCCCAGGTGCGCAAGCTCCGCCTCGCCCGGCCTCTGGGTGCGGGCTCCGCCTCGTCCGACCTCTGAGGGTTGGCTCCGCCTCGCCCGGCCTCTGAGGGCGGGCTACGCCTCGCCCGACCTCTGGGGACGGGCTCTGCCTCACCCGACACCGAGGCCGCGGGCTCCGCCTCATCCGACCTCTGAGGGCTGGCTCCGCCTAGCCCGACCTCTGAGGGCGAGCTCCACCTCGCCCGACCTTTGGGGGCGGGCTCCGCCTCGCCCGACCCTTGGGTTTGCTCTCCGCCTCGCCCGACCTCTACGGGCGGGCTCCGCCTCGCCCGACACCGGGACCGCGGACTCCGCCTCACCCGACCTCCGAGGGCTGGCTCCGCCTCGCCCGACCCTTGGGTTTGCGCTCCACCTCGCCCGACACCGAGGTCGTGGGCTCCGCCTCGCCCGGCCTCTGATGGCGGGCTCCGCCTCGACCGACCCCGAGGCCGGGGGATCCGTCTCACCCGACTGAGACCCATACCGCCGCCAACCACTCCAGGTCCAAGCGAATGGGCCTGATCAAAGCTCTGACACCAGGGAGGTGACCGACACGCCCTGATATAACCCGTGTCCATGATGGGCCATACCTGGGGATTCACATCAGGAACAGCGTCGGGCGTACCGATGCTGTTCCGCCTAACCCTCGTACGAGCACTGACAAGCGCATCAATTCACCACGACGTTCGCTAGGACAGAGTGGAGCTCCACGACCGGGAGACGATGCCTGCGCATGGCGCCAGTGATGAACATGGCCGTGACGTGGAGCTGTCCCTATTGACGTCTACAGGGACAGCGGGCCCCACGTGAAGGAAAAGAAGGACCCGGCGATCCTGGAGGACTTTTTCTCCTTCTCATTCTTCTCTTTTCCCTCCACTGTAACCCGTGCTTTCTCTTGGCCTATAAAAGAGAAACCAGAGCGTCCCATGAAGGAGACTCGAACCCATCGAACCCCGAACCGATCAGAACACGCAAGCACACGCTCGGGAAGCGACCGAGATCTTGGCACCCATTAGCTCCTCTCACTAGAGACTTGGGTCATGTCCCTCTCTCGACCATTTGTAACCCCTACTACGAACTTTCAGTGCTAGTAACACGAGTAGCAGCAACGAACTGGATGTAGTGACATTCTGCCCAAACCAGTATAAACCTCGTGTCCTCTTAGCACACCATCCGAGCCGGACGCGCAATATTAGAAATTTACTTATGGGTGGCAACTCTAAACACCGACAATTGGCGCACTAGGTAGGGGCCTTTTGCGCCTCTCAACATCCACATAAGGCCTCGGATGGCTAGTCGCGACGTCAGCTGGGTCCCGACCGCGTACGTGCGCTTTGGGGACCTGGACTTCATCGTCATGACGGAAGGAGAGTTGGCGTAGGCTCCCACCGCCGTCCAACCTCTTCACTTGTCCAGCCTCGACGCAATCGCCAAGGCGCTTGAGGAGCTGTAGCTGCATGCACTAGGGGCCCGCGCCCCCGAGAGCGGCCAGTTCCACGGCTTTGACTATGGGAGGTTAGAGCGCCAGCTCGGCACCTTCCTAGGACCCCGACCATCCCAGGAGGACCCGTGCCACCTCACCTTCTCGTTCGCCAACATCATGGCGTAGCTTGCCAGAGGAGAGCCTCTCTCCCCAGAATACCTCATCCAGAATGTCCCGATAGCGCTCCCGTTTGGTCTCCACAACGCCGTAGAGACCGTTGACCACCCTATGGCGCAACGCACGCCTCCATCCCCTATGAACAACAAGTTCGTGGGGATGACCGAATATGTCATAGAGTCTTTCCATGACCTCCTCGTGGAAGAAACGGAGTCGCCCTCCACCTCTGACTCTAGCAGGGGGAGCCATCACCCCTCTCATGAATGTTTTATGGCAGGTACCCTCGAGGGATACATCGAAAGCATCCACGAGGAGGAGGCTACCCCGATGAATGACCTTGACGACCAGGTCGAGGGGGATATAGGGGCTCCACCCCGTTTGCGGATGGACCAGCTGAAGGCCCGACACCAAGAGCTCGAGGAAGCACGACTCCAGCTCGAGCAGGAATGTGCAGAGCTTGATCGAGAGATCTAGCGCCATGGACACTATGGGCGTGTGCGTGTCATGGCCCACGACATGAACTGTGTAGGGTTATGAGGATGCTACGCTAGCCAAAAAACAAAAATTCAACCTCATAAACCAGGATCTACTGCTAGTTATAGATCACGGGATTACCACTAGACGTGAGGTGTAGCGGAAGCGACTCGATGTAGTCGAACGCGTCGTAGCAGTGCCGTGCAGTTGCAAGGTCGTCCATCCATCCATCCATCTCCTTCATGCGGTTTGTCCTTATGCTCCAGATGCAGCACCTCCGAGGTATCCACACGTACAGGGAGGAAGCGTCGCGCCTCTGGACTGCTAGGTCTGCGAGGAGCAACAGGCGTAGGCATAGGATGGGTGGCGGCGGCTGCTAAAAGGCATGGATTGCTTAGCCCCGTTGCCCACCCCACATATTTATAGGCATCCCTAATGAGCTCCCGAGTTGGAGGCCCATTAGTAACCCTAAGCCTTGTCTAACTTGGATCCAATCCGAATTAGGCTTCTAGCCCCTTAAGCGTGCGACCCTATGGGTTCACGCACACATAGACATGGCCCGAGTACTCCTACTCGGCCATTAGTTGATAGCGGTCTCTAGCAAGGCATGTCAACTCCTATGTGTATGCAAAGATCATATCAGACAAACCACCACAAAACCACAAACTTGTTATTCCCTTGCCTCACGATATTTGGTCCAACTCATAGGTTAACACTTAACCCAAGCACGGCCATACATTTCTTGATCTAATCATTAGAGTGATACAGTGATATCTCTCTCATATATAGAGGGGCAAATTCCATCTTGATTGTCTATGTCTCATAGCATGTTTCCCGACAAACCCAAAAACCACCTTTATAACTACCCTGTTATGGAGTAGCGTTTGATAGTCTCTGAATAGGTCATTTCACATCTTGAATACATACAACAATCTCAGGTCTAAGGACATAACGTACATGATGTGAATAGAGATAATAACGACATCTCATGTTGGGTCAGTCTAGCCCCATGTCATACATGTGCCCACATTATTAGTTTGACATCTCCATGTCTATGACTTGTGAAACATAGTCATCAACTAATAATGTGCTGATCCATTATTCATGTGTGTCCTCACACGAACTCTGACCAGGGACAACATTAGAATAACCATACAAGTAAAAGAGTTTCACAAATAATTCACATAATTGCTAATCGATACAGGTTGTCTTTAATGGAAATTCAATAAACTCATAATATATCATGGATACAAGGCAATATAATCATCTCTATGATTATCTCTAGGGCATACTCCCAACAATCTCCCACTTGCATTAGAGTTAACCTCAAAGATATCTAATACCCATAGCTCTAATGTGCGCCTCATGCTTAGGCTGTGGAAGAGCCTTTGTCAAAGGATCTGCAACATTCAAATCTGTGTGTATCTTGCACATCTTGATCTCATCTCGTCTAACGAACTCTCGAATGAGGTGAAATTTCCATAGTACATGTTTGTTCTTTTGGTGATTCCTTGGCTCCTTAGCCTGCGCAATTGCCCCATTGTTGTCACAATGTAGATTCAATGGGCTGGACGCATTCAGAAACACACCAAGTTCAATGAGGAACCTCCTCATCCAAACACCTTCCTTCATAGCTCTAGAAGTTGCTATGTACTCGGCCTCTGCTATAGAATCGGTCACCGTCTCCTGCTTGGAACTTTTCCAACTTACAGCACCACCATTTATTGTGAACATAAAACCTGCTTGAGAATGTGAATCATCCGTGTCAGTTTGGAAGCTAGCATCGGTGTAACCATTTACAATGAGCTCCTCCTCACCTCCATAGATTAGGAACACATCTTTAGTCCTTCTCAAGTACTTAAGAATGTTTTTAACATGTGTCCAGTGACTCTCCTAGATCAGTTTGGTACCTGCTCGCAATACTTAGAGCATATGAGACATCTAGGCAAGTACATATCATGGCGTACATGATGGAACCAACTGCCGAGGCGTATGGAACCTTACTCATGCACTTCCGCTCATCAGCTGTCAAAGGACACTGTTTATCGCTAAAGCGCATACCATGTGACATAGGCAAGAACCCTTTCTTGGACTGTTCCATGTTGAATCATTTCAACACCTTGTCAATGTACGTATCTTGGCTTAATCCTATAAGCCTCTTCGATCTATCTCTATAGATCTTGATGCCCAAAATATATGCTGCTTCTCCTAAATCCTTCATAGAAAAATTGTTATTCAGTGAAGTCTTTATGGATTGCAACATAGGAATGTCATTCCCAATCAATAATATGTCATCCATATACAAGATCAGAAATACAACAGCGCTCCCACTTTCCTTCTTGTAAACATAAGGTTCTTCTTCATTCTGACGAAAGCCAAACCCTTTGACCACTTCATCAAAATGAATGTTCCAACTCCGAGATGCTTGCTTTAACCCATAAATGGATTTCTAAAGCTTGCAAATTTTTCCAGCATTGTTTGGATCAACAAAACCTTCGGGCTATATCATATACACGTCCTCATCCAAATTTCCATTTAGAAAGGCTGTTTTAACATCCATCTACCATATCTCATAATCGAAATAAGCAGCTATTGCTAGAATGATCCGGATAGATTTAAGCATCGCTACTGGCGAGAATGTCTCATCGTAGTCAATTCCTTGAACTTGCCAAAAACCCTTTGCAACAAGTCGAGCTTTATAGATGTGAACGTTTCCATCCATATCCTTTTTCTTTTTATAGAGCCATTTGCACTCTATGGGTCTAACCCCATCAGGCGGGTCAACCAAGTTCCAAACTTGATTGTTTCCCATGGAATCTATCTCGGATCTCATGGCACTTTGCCATTTCTCAAAATCTAGGTCCATCATTGCTTCCGCATAAGTTGCAGGTTCATCATTGTCTAACAATAACAAATCCCCATGCAACTCACGGATTCTTGCCGACCTTCGTGGTTGTGGCGGTGTTTCTATTGCCACGGGTATCTCAACTTGTTCTGCTACATTAGCATCACTCGTAGAGTCCTTCCCAACTGGCTCATCTTGAACTTCTTCAAGATACACCTTCTATCCACTTTTCTCTCTTTTGAGAAACTCTTTCTCTAAGAAAACACCGTTCTGAGCAACAAACACTTTGTCCTCTGATCGGTTGTAGAAGTAATACCCTAAAGTTTCCTTTGGATATCCCACGAAAAAACATTTGTCTAATTTGGGTGTTAGTTTATCTATCATAAGTTGTTTGACATAAACTTCACAACCCTAAATCTTCAAAAAAGACAAACTGGGACTCTTACCAGTCCACATCTCATGTGGTGTCTTAACTACTGACTTAGATGGTACCCTATTCAATGTGAAAGCGGTTGTTTCTAGAGCGTATCCCCAAAATGATAATGGTAGGTCTGACTGGCTCATCATAGACCAAACCATATCCAACAAAGTCTGATTACGTCGCTCGGACATGCCATTTCTCTAAGGCGTTCCAGGTGGCATGAGCTGTGGAACAATTCCGCAACTCTTTAGATGATTGCTAAACTCGTGGCTCAAATATTCGCCTCCACGATTAGATCGCAAAGCCTTAATTTTCTTGCCACGTTGATTCTCTACTTCACTCTAAAACTCCTTGAACTTTTCAAATGTCTCAGACTTATGTTTCATTAAGTAGACATAGCCATATCTACTAAAGTCATCAGTGAATGTTATGAAGTATTGGAATCTGCCTCTTGCTATCATACTCATTGGTCCACACACATCAATATGTATGAGTTCCAGCAAGTCTGCCGTCCTCTCAGGAAAACCTGTGAAAGGCGTCTTGGTCATCTTGCCTAGTAGGCAAGCCTCACATGTCTCGTATGATTCAAAATCAAACGAAGTTAAAAGCCCATCAGAATGGAGCCTCTTCATGCGATTCTCACTTATATGACCTAAATGACAATGCCACATATAGGTAGGACTTAACTCATTAAGCTGAGGCTTTTTAGCACTTATATTATAGACAGGAGCATCTTCAAGATTTAAAATAAATAACCCATTCACAATGGATGCAGAAGCCACAAACATGTCATTTTTAGAGATCACACAACCATTGTCTTTACTCTCAAATGAATAACCATCCTTCATCAAACATGAAGGTGACACAATGTTTCAACTTAAACTAGGAACAAAATAACAATTATTCAACTTCATAATAAATCCTGATGGGAGGTGGAGTTGCATCGTCCCGACGTTCAACGCAGCAACTCTTGCATTATTGCCCACGCAGAAATCAACTTCTCCCTTTTCCATGCTTCTACTTCTTAGGTTATGGCTGTTTTACTGAACATCACTTTTTCTTGCACCCCGACGCCCGGCAGTAGATCCAATCTATCACCGTTGTGCATCACATGCGCTCGGCACTTGACTTAGGTTTGATTCGATCAATCTGATTGATCTCCATCTTGCCATGACTGGATTTGCATGTATCACTTAACTCGGATGGCAAAATTCTGACCGGTACGAGTAGATCGTTACAAGACCAACACGGTAAAATCACGAACCATGATCAGAGACTCATCTACAACCGCGCATATCTCCATACGCACTCATCTAAACCTATAACAACACAATAACAGCTTTGATACCACTATAGGGTTATGAGGATGCTACGCTAGCCAGAAAACAAAAATTCAACCTCATAAACTAGGATCTACTGCTAGTTATAGATCATGGGATTACCACTAGACACGCAGGTGCAGCGGAAGCAACTTGATGTAGTCGAACACGTCGTAGCAATGCCATGCAGTTGCAAGGTCATCCGTCCGTCCATCCGTCCCCTTCATGCGGTTCATCCTTGTGCTCTAGATGCAGCACCTCTGAGGTATCCACACGTACAGGGAGGAAGCGTCGCACCTCCGGACTGCTAGGTCCGCGAGGAGCAACAGGCATGGGCGTAGGATGGGCGGCGGCGGCTGCCAAAAGACATGGATTGCTTAGCCCCGTTGCTCACCCCACATATTTATAGGCGTCCCAAATGAGCTCCCAAGTAGGAGGCCCATTAGTAACCCTAAGCCTTGTCTAACTTGGATCCAATCCGAATTAGGTTTCCAGCCCCTTAAGCGTGCGACCCTATGGGTTCACGCACACATAGACATGGCCTGAGTACTTCTTGAAAGCATCTAGGCCCCTTGTTGGGTTTTGGTGATTAATGACAATACAAGATTACTATGACTAACGTGTGTTTTGAAGAGGCAATTAAGTTAGGTCATGGTAATGGAGATCAATTGGGCAATCAAGGTTGTCATGCCCCTACGATGGAAATCGTTTTGGTTTTTAAAGGATGGACAACAAGGTTAAGAATGACTAGTTCTAAGTGTTGATTGGAGTTAGAGTGACACTTAAAGTAGTTTAGGACTTTGTTTTTCCTTTGGCCGTACTATTAAGGGGGGTATGGACGGGTAGCTTGACCTAGATGAGTCTAGTGAGTTAGGTGTGGTGCACACTTGTTAAAACTAGCACTAGATAGCTCCACAATAGCCCTATGATCCTATGGAGCAAACTTCATTCACATATGTTCGAGAGTCGGAAGTGAATAGAGGGTCAAATGCAGACCGGACGCTAGCTTCGGTGCGACTGGACGCTGGCCACACGGTCCGGTCAGTTCATTTGATCAAGAGACTGTGTTTGGTGCGACCGGATGCTAGAGTGGTCAAGTGACCGGACGCTAGGAGGCAGCGTCCGGTTGACTCCAGTAAGGTTCCAGAGAAGGAAATCTGCGACCGGACCCTGAGGATCCAGCGTCCGGTCGAGTACAGTAAGCATCCAGTGAGGGTTTAATGCGACCGGACATGTCCGGTCAGTGGTGATCGGACCATGCCAGCGTCCGGTCAACACTTAAACACTGGAATGTGGGTTGAACTGACCGGAGCATCCGGTCAACATGACCAGAGCGTTCGATCACCCCGCAGAAGCTCATAACGGTTCGTTTTTTAGGCTGCCTTATAAATAGAAGCTCCACTCATGTGTGGAGTCACTTTTGCTCATTCCAACAGCTGCGAAACATGTTTGTGAGTGCTAAGAAGAGCAAAGTCCTAGTGAGGTGATTGAGATTCGTGAATCCAAGAGAGTAGCCTCATTAGTGAATCAAGAGTAGCAAAGTGTGCATCCACCATTCTTATTAGGCTTCGTGTGGTCAAGTGAGAGTTTATGCTTGTTACTCTTAGTGATCACCATCACCTAGATGGATTGGTGGTGATTGAGAGCTTGGTGATCACCCGACGGAGCTTGTGGGTGACCCATCTCAAGTTGTGAGCGGTTTTGGGTGATTTGCCGCGATGGAGTGTCGAAGAATCAACCCGTAGAGAGCACTTGATCCTTGCGTGGATCAAGGGGGAGCTACACCCTTGCGCGGGTGCTCCAACAAGGATTAGTGGGGAGTGGCGACTCTCCGATACCTCGGCAAAACATCGCCACGTTCCTCTCTCTCTATTTACTTTGAGCAATTCAATACTTGTCTTTACATTCATAGAATTGCCATGCTAGAGTAAGTTTAGAACATAGGTTGCAAGTCCGTTGTGCATTAGATTAATAGAAACACTTTTCTAGGCACAAGGGGTTAATTGGGCTAACCGTAGGATTTGATTATTGCAAGAAAATTTAGAATTACCCCAATTCACCCCCCCTCTTGGGCATCTTGATCTTTTTAATTGGTATCAGAGCCTCGTGCTCACGTTTTTAAGCTTAACCGCTTAGAGCAAGATGTCTCACGGGGATGGACCTCCTTCTATCTTTGAGGGAGATGACTTTCCATATTGGAAAATCTGTATGGAGGCATACTTAGAAGCTCTAGACGTTGGTATTCTTAGAGCCGCCTCACAAGGCTTTCCAAAACCTCAGGATGCTACTAACTTACAAGGCGATGAGGTTAATTATGAAAAGTAGAATGCAAAGGCTCAAAACACCATCTTTAGAGGCCTTTGCAAAGATGTGTTCAACCACGTAAGAAACCATAAAGACGCCCATGCACTATGGTCGGACGTTTGTGCGCTCTATGAGGGAACCAAGAGTGAGCGTGAGGAACGCTATCATCTTGTGATTAAAAAGCTAAATTCATTTGAGATGCTTCCCAAAGAATGTGCTAATGAGATGTATTCACATTTAAATGTTCTTGTAGAGGAAGTCAATGGGCTTGGACTTACTCAAATGTCACCATCCAATGTTGTGAGAAAAATCTTGAGTGTCCTCCCCATTGACAAATATGGGCATATTGTGACCGTGTTACACCAAGGTGATCTTTCCACCGCTACACCAACACAAATCTTGGGAAAGATCAATGCTCATGAGATGTACATGCACATCACGCCACAAGATGGCTCATCCTCTACCAAGAAGAAAGAGAAGGACTTAGCATTCAAAGCTAGCCAAGACAAGGGCAAAGCAAGACTTGAGTATGAGAGCTCAAGTGATGAAGAAGATGAAGATAAAAATCTTGCTCTCATGGTGAAGAAAGCCACCAAGATGCTAAAGAAACTAAATAAGAGTGGCATCAAGTTCGACGGCAAGAAGAAGAAGTTCTTCACAAGCTCTAGAAGAAAGCTAATCTCCAAAATGGATTGCTTCAATTGTGGTGAACTTGGTCATCTAGCACATCAATGCCCCAAGCCCAAGAAAGACAAGTTCAAGAACAAGAACAAGGGTAAGAAAGATGACTCAAGTAATGAAGATGAAGATGAGAAGAAGAAGAACAAACCATACAAGAAGAGAGATGACAAAAAGAGGGACTTCCAAAAGAAGAAGAAGAGTGGAAAGGCCTACATCATCGGTGATTGGCTCACGGACATTGATTCATCTAGTGGATCATCTGATGATGATAGTGACAATGAGAAGGTGGCCACCATTGCTATTGATCTTCCATCTTCACCGCCACCATCACCATCATCCTCTACACACCTATGCCTTATGGCCAAGGGTGAATGCAAGGTAACTAATAATGATGATGAGCAAGCTAGTGATGATGATAGAGATAGCGATGATGATGATTCACCTTCATATGATGATCTTGTCAAAATACTAAGAAAATACACTAAGATCATTAGAAAGAGTAGAGCTAAAAATGAAAAGCTTGATGCTAAAAATGATTCACTCTTAGCAAAGTGCGATACATTGGAAAAGGCTAATGATGAGCTTAGAGAAACAAATGATGCTATATCATCCAAACTCAAGGAGCTCAAATCTTCTAAGAAAGAGCTTAAAGATAAACATGATAAACTTGAGTGGGTGCACAATGAGCTCATCACTAGCCACAACAAGCTAAAAGATGAATATACCACTCTTAAGATCAATCATGATACTCTTGTTATTGTTCAAGAATTTTTACCAAATGAGCCACATGATGCTACTAACCATGTTGTTAAGATAGATATAGCTACATCATGTGATGATTTAATTGATGAGAGCATTGAGCAAGGATCTAGTGGCAAAGGCAAGCAAGTGGTTGAGTGCAATGACTATGATGAATATGTCAAGCTCAAGAACACAAATGAAAAGCTCATGAAAGATCTTGAAGAAATGAAAATCCACAACACCATTGTGCTAGAAACTCTTGATCATGACAAAGAGTTGATCCTTGAGAATGAGAAGCTCAAAGAAGAAAACAAGAAGCTCAAGAAAGAGAAGCAAGATGATGCTCTAAAGGAAGAAAATAAGAAGCTCAAGTTGGAGAAAGAGCATCTCAAGATTGGGTTGAGCAAGTTTGCTAGAGGCAAGCACCTCCAAAGTGAGCTACTCATGAACACCATCATGAAGATGGATAGAGGTGGCATTGGATATGTGGCAAGTGTAGAGAAGAAGAAGGCTCAAGTTCAACAACAACAATCAAAGCCAAAGCCAAAGCTAAAGAGATGTTTTGAGTGTGGACAAGAATGCCATTTTGCTCATGAGTGCCAAACTCCACTGCCACAACCCTTGCCCAAGCAAGCTAGACCCTTTGCCTTCAGTGCTCACTACATGCTTAGAAAGGATTCTAGTGGAAAGATGAAAGTCATGTTCTTAGGCCCCCCTAACAAGAATAGGCCTAAGAAGATTTGAGTGGCTAAGTCACTTGTTGAGAAGGTGAAGGGCCCTCAACAAGTTTGGATTCCTAAAGCTTGAATCTCTTGTATGTAGGTGAACTACAAGACCGGTGGAAGTCATTGGGTTATTGATAGTGGTTGCACTCAACATATAACTGGTGATCCTCGTATGTTCACCTCACTAGATGAAGAGGTAGATGGACAAGAGAAAATAACATTTGGAGATAACTCAAAAGGCAAGGTTAAAGGATTGGGCAAAGTGGCAATATCAAATGATCATTCCATCTCCAATGTGCTATATGTTGCCTCATTGAGCTTCAACTTGCTATCCGTTGGACAATTATGTGATCTTGGCTTCCAATGCTTGTTCACCAAGAAGGAGGTTGTTGTATCCAAGGTAGATGATAATCAAGTGATATTCAATGGATTTAGATACAACAACTTATATCTAGTGGACTTCACCTCCGAAGATGCAAATTTGAAGACTTGCCTATTTACCAAAACAACACTTGGGTGGCTATGGCATAGAAGACTTGCTCATATTGGTATGAGTTCACTCAAGAAGCTTATGAAGAATGATTTGGTGAGAGGGTTGAAGGACGTGAAGTTTGAAAATGATAAGCTTTGTAGTGCATGTCAAGCCGGCAAGCAAGTTGCAAATACTCATCCAACCAAAGCTTTCATGTCAACCACAAGAGTGCTAGAACTCCTACACATGGATTTATTTGGACCAACAACATACAAGAGTTTGGGAGAGAATCTCTATTGTCTTGTGATTATTGATGACTATTCAAGGTATACATGGGTATTCTTCCTTCATGACAAATTCAAAGTTGCATCTTGCTTCAAGAAGTTTGCCAAGAGAGCTCAAAATGAATTTGAAGTGAAGCTCAAGAAGATAAGAAGTGACAATGGAAAAGAATTTGACAACACAAACATTGAAGCTTATTGTGATAAAGTTGGGATCAAGCATGAAGTCTCCGCAACTTATACTTCTCAACAAAATGGTATAGTTGAGAGGAAGAACCGGACTTTGATCACTCTTGTAAGGACAATGCTAGATGAGTACAACACCCCCAAATCTCTATGGGCGGAAGCAATCAACACCGCATGCTATGCATCAAACCGCCTATTCCTTCAAAAGTTCCTTGGCAAGACACCTTATGAGTTGCTCAATGGGAAGAAGTCGGACGTCTCCTTCTTTAGGGTGTTTGGTTGCAAAAGCTACATCTACAAGAAGTGGCAACACATAGGGAAGTTCCAAAGACGTTGTGATATTGGTTTTCTTATTGGTTACTCATCAAAGTCCAAAGCATATAGAGTATTTAATCATGCCACCGGCTTGATTGAAGAAACATATGATGTGGAATTTGATGAATCTAACAGTTCCCAAGGAGCACATGAGAATCTTGATGATGTAGGTGATGAGCCATTGAGGGAGGCTATGAAGAACATTTTGGTTGGAGACATCAAGCCTAAAGATGATGAAGATGATGTACAAGTGATAAATCCACCCTCTTCATCAAGTGTGTCACAAGATGGTGAAAAAGATGGGAGAGTAGAAAATGAAGATACTCATATCTCCCATGAGCAAATGGTGGTACAAGCACAAGATGTTGATGCTCCACAACCTCCTCCTCAAGTGGTCAATAGAAGAAATATACCTCTCCTACAAGATTATCCACAAGATCTCATCATAGGGAGTCCATCAAAGGGTGTAATGACTCGATCTCAAGAACTTGCTTCATTTATTGCTCATCACTCTTTTGTCTCTTGCTATGAGCCTACCAAGGTAGAAGAAGCTCTTAAAGATCCAGATTGGATCAATGCCATGCATGAAGAGTTGAATAACTTCACTCGCAATGAAGTTTGGACTCTTGAAGAGCGACCAAAAGGTGCAAGAGTCATTGGAACAAAGTGGGTGTTCCGCAACAAGCAAGATGATCAAGGTGTTGTTGTGAGGAACAAGGCAAGACTAGTTGCAAAGGAGTTCTCTCAAGTTGAAGGTTTGGATTTTGGAGAGACCTTTGCACCGGTTGCAAGATTAGAAGCCATCCGTATCCTTCTTGCATATGCATCACATCATGAAATGAAACTATATCAAATGGATGTGAAAAGTGCATTTTTAAATGGTTTTATTAATGAACTAGTCTATGTTGATCAACCTCCCGGGTTTAAAGACCCTAGATATCCTAATCATATTTATAGGTTGTCCAAGGCACTATATAGGCTTAAGTAAGCCCTAAGAGCTTGGTATGAGCGCCTTCGAGACTTCCTCATTGAGAAGGGCTTCACCATTGGGAAGGTCGACACCACACTATTCATCAAGAAGCTTGATGGGCATATCTTCATTTGTCAAGTATATGTTGATGATATCATCTTTGGATCATCAAATGATGACTCATGCAAAGAATTTGGTGAATTGATGTCGAAAGAGTTCGAGGTGTCCATGATTGGTGAGCTTACATTCTTTCTTGGTTTTCAAGTCAAGCAAATGAAAGAAGGCATCTTCATCTCTCAAGAGAAATACACAAAAGATCTTCTCAAGAGATTCAAGATGGATGAATGTAAGCCAATCAAGACACCAATGCCTACCAATGGACATCTCGACCTAGATGAGGGAGGTAACCCGGTTGATCAAACTCTCTACCGTTCTATGATTGGTAGCTTGTTATATTTAACCGCGTCTAGGCCCGACATCATGTTTAGTGTATGTATGTGTGCTAGATTTCAAGCTAATTCTAAGGAAACACATTTCATTACCGTAAAAAGAATCCTTAGGTATCTTAAGCACACACCAAGCATTGGCCTTTGGTATCCCAAAGGAGCTATATTTGAATTAGTTGGCTATTCCAATTCGGATTATGCTGGTTGCAAAGTTGATAGAAAGAGCACATCCGGAGGGTGCCATTTGCTTGGTAGATCACTTGTGTCTTGGTCCTCCAAAAAACAAAATAGTGTGGCTTTGTCCACCGCTGAAGAGGAATACATTGCCACGGATGCTTGTTGTGCACAAATTTTATACATGAAACAAACTTTGCTAGACTATGGTGTAGTTCTAGAAAAGGTACCTCTTTTGTGCGACAATGAAAGTGCGGTAAAACTTGCAAATAATTCGGTTCAACACTCTCGTACCAAGCACATAGATATCCACCATCACTTTCTAAGAGATCATGTTGCTAAAAATGATATATCACTAGAAGGTGTAAGAACCGAAGATCAATTAGCGGATATCTTCACTAAACCGCTAGATGAGGCTACATTTTGTAGATTGCGTAATGAGCTCAATGTGCTTGACTTTAGCAACTTCACTAAAAATTGAGCTTGTGTTGTCCCTTGCATTCATTGTAATATACAACATGTTTGATTTTTGGTAATGCATATAGGGCTTGTCTAACATGGTTAAGATAACCACCAAAAAGCATGTGAAGAAGCTTAACCTTGGATCAAACTTGACAAGCAACTAGATTTACTTACAAAGTATTGCATATGCATAAATGTTGTTTTATCGTTTTGTTCCATTTGCCCTCTTATTGCCTATTTTCTTAAAAAGAATTATAGCCTAAGGCAAAATATTTTGAAAAATATGAGGGTTTGAGAGAGGTCACTCACATCAGTCCCAATTGGTGTTTATTTAGATCTTATTCATGTTGGGACTTGATTGGGAACAGGCAGCACGGAGGAACATTGAAGATTTGCTGGAAAAGAGTGACCGGACGCTGCACCGGACTCTGTAGTCCAGCGTCTGGTCAGTTCACAGGAGGTGAACAGAAGCTGAAGGAGTGATCGGACTCTGTGTTTGTGCGTCCAATCAAGAAGGGTTCTAGCGTCTAGTTGATCTACATGGCGTTGAAGGCAACTGACCAGACCCTGTCTGCGTCCGGTCATGGACCACCGGACGCGTCTGGTCGTGATTTCAGAGGATCTGGACCTCTCTGGAATCGATTGGACCCTGAGTGGTAGCGTCCAGTCGCTACTACCAGAGCATCCGGTCAATAGATCTCGTGCAGCATCAGGTCTCTTATCTCTATTTCCATTTCTGTCATGAGGGGGACCCTCATATAACCCGATTCATCTCACGTCGTTGACCTAACCCTACGCCGCCGTGCTCAAATCGACCAGTCTTCCTCATTCCATGCCGCCACACACCCTTATCATCGGAGTGTAGCCCGCGCTCGCCCCTGCTCCACGACCGAGCGCCACTGCAGCCATGTGCCACCATAGTCGCTCACCACTGTCTGCCCTGCTCTTGCCCGCGCCAAGCACCGAGCACCACTGAGTCACCATGCAGAGCACCACGGCCGTCCACTTCTCGCACGCTTGCCGTGCTCCCTTGCTGCCGAGTCACTGCAAAGCTCTCACAGCGTCGGTAAGGCCATGCCCTAGCATCCTTTTTGCTTCATCTAGATCATTTTCAATGCATTGACCTAAATCACATCTAGGGCCACCGATTCATCGAAGTGCTTCGCAAACCCTAACCCTAGCTGGTTCCAAAGGTTCCACGCGTGACGTCGCTCCTTTTCTTTTCATCGGATCGTCGGTTCATCAGGTAGCAAGCCAGTAATTTCAATTTCACATCTAAATTGCTTGCTCTCATAGGGTCTCATATCTCTTAGATATATCGTATTTACTCATATATCCATCTATTCCATCGTGCAGTGAGTTGGCGTTGTTGAGGTGTCAGTGGTAGTTGACAGTCAACTCGGAGCCAAGCTCACGAGTACGGATCGAGGCCAAGCCTTGAGAGTGTTAGTGGATAGTTGGTCTTGTCAGCGATAGTTTTTCTCTTATCAGATCAGATGGCTCGCACAAGGAAGGTTGGTGGTGGTCCAAGAGATGACGATCGGAGGCCCCCGCCTCGCTTGCCCACAGGAACCAAAGGTAAGGCGATGAAGCAGGTTACATCTAATAAGCAGAAGTACCCCAACACAGAGACAACGAGAGCAGCAGCAGTTGCTGAGGCTACAGAGCATGCCGAGAGAGGCGGTGCTCGTAGTGGTGTTGTCATTATAGATCAGCAGCTTACACCAGCACAGAGGGCAGCAATTGAGGAGGCTGAGCATCATCATGGTGGTCCACCTAGGACTGTCATGATGGCAGGATGTTGTCTGGCTATTGAGAAGCCTCAGCCTCAGGGAGAGTCCTAGCAGGAGCCATAGAATCAGCCCCCACCAGCAGAGCTTTAGCCAGCTCAGGAGACTCAGGAGGGCTAGCAGGCCGAGGAGGCCGAGGAGACCGAGCAGGCACCCCAGCTACGCCGCTTTGGTCATACCCATGTTCCAGTCTCACCGAGGCTGCCAACACAGCGGAGGGGATCGCGTCCACCGCCTAGACCATAGGGTCTGCCTCCAGTGGTACATCTTGACTTGAGGGTCGCCATGGCCAGGCAGGTTCGGCAGCTAAGATTTGTAGAGTTTGAGGTGTGGTTTCCTCCGAGGAGGGATGAGAGAGCAGCAGAGGGTTTCTACACGCCACTGCAGGAGGATTTCTACAACGCTTATTTCAACAGTGGGGCAGTGTTTAGATCTCAGAGAGTCTGTAGTATTGAGGCTATTATGGCAGCAGCCGGAGAGCATATCCGTCCCTACTTATCATATTTGTTGAGGCTGATAGATCTGATTGGCTAGACTGGACTGTATGTACCATCTTGGGTTTGGTAGTTTTATGCTTCGCTCTACGTTGACCCACAGCATAACTTCATACACTTTGCATTCAGAGGCAAAGACTACAGGGTGATGAGTTTTAGGGCCAAGGAGATACTGAGGCTACAGGAGTAGCCTGTCAGATTACATGAGATATGTTATGGACAGCAGGAGCCTCCTAGGCGTCCTCATGGAGGTATGGTGCCCCCTATAGATCTTGTGCGCTATTGCTTCAAGGAGCCCTTTGGTGAGGGGTCGAGGAGGAACCCTAGTGACCTTACTCCTACAGCTCGTGTGCTAGAGGCTATCATCAGGAGGACACTACTTCCTAGGTTGGGATATAGAGAGGGTCTGACTTGCCTACAGCTCTGGCTCCTCAATGCCCTGATGCAGCAGACCGTGTTCGACATTTGGGACCTCCTTCTATCAGAGATGGAGGATACTATAGCTGAGGGCTTCAAGGGTCATAGGCAGCTTCCATATGCACATTGGATCACTTTCCTGATGCTTAAGGCTATGCAGGTTAGGACCCCTGAGATGGTTGCAGAGTACAAAGGTACCACCACTGAGTTTCTAGCTTATAACATGGCACATAGGATCAGGTATAGCACACCATAGGCTCCCACTTAGCCTTGCTGTCATCTAGATGTACCAGAGTCAGTAGCTCAGTAGGATAAGATTATCAGAGGCATAGCCGCTACTGAAGAGGAGCAGCTTGAGGCTCAGGAGGAGAGGACCGAGTCTAGTGATAGTTTGGATGATGACTATCGGCTGATTCCTCAGATACCTCTACGCAAACATGATGCAGAGGCCGGCAGTTCTAGCTTAGCTCCACATGCACCGCAGACGGACCCCGCCTTGATTGCTATTCTTGAGAGAATGCAGTAGGATTAGGCACGATAGGCTCAGGAGACAGCTGCAAACTTTGCACAGTTTCAGGCTCGTCAGGACGAGTTCCAGCGATAGCAGCAGATCCTCCAGCAGCATCAGTAGCAGTTACTCATGTAGCAGCAACTTATGGGATTTATGCAGCATGTAGTAACAGCACTTAGGGCTCCACTACCACAGCCTTCACCCTAGCTTGCTTAGCCTACCACCACTTCGACGACTCCTGCAGTACAGCCCAGTGGGCTTCAGAGTCAGGGATAGCCTCTAGCTCTGTTTGCCTCCCCCACAGTATAGGTGTCCTAGTGGTTATCCTCGCTAGTGGTAGCTCCACAGTTCACACCATATCATACGGGATTCTCACGGGATCAGTCATCCTCGCTATTTGTGCCTGACACGTCAGTCTCTAGGAGTCTTGGAGCATCCTTCAGTGAGTTGATAGGCATGCCTACACCACCACATATGCATACCGCCGGTCCTTCTACAGCAGCCCCTGTCGCCATGACTACTTAGAGGCTCCCTTCATCTGTCGCCTCTTCAGATCCTACGATAGACGTACCAGCAGCATCCCAGGCCGCACCTGTCCTAGCTCAGACCCAGACCGCTTTAGTGACACTTCCAGCCATAGAGGGTCAGTTAGTATAGAGCTCAGGGTTAGATGATGATGGTGCCTAGTTTCATCTTGCTCCTCGTACCTTAGCGCCCAGCTCATCCGCTGCAGCCCCGCCGACCGACCCTTAGGTTTTGGTGTTTGACGCCAAAGGGGGAGAGGGTTTGAGTATGTAGACTTAGGGGGAGCGACATTTAGGGGGAGCTAGTTATCTAGTATTAGCTTATTATATACATTTGGAGTTTTATTTGTGTGATACACTATTACTATTATGCATTTGTGTGTTACTTTCATGCATATTATTATATCTATGTGATAGTGATATCTACGTGATTGTGATACATGACATGTGTGCTCTCTACTTTGTATTCATTGGTATGTCATATCACTTGTGTTATGCTCATTTGCTTTGCTTCCATGTTTATACTCCGATGCAAATGAGCTTTACTACTTGTACTCATGCTTATTTCATATCTTTTGAGTACATTGTGTTGGCTTGGGTCATATAAGCTTGACTAACTCTTTTGTTCTTATTGACAAAAGCTTATATGAACCAAGCATAACAAAAACCTCACTCTGTCACATACTCGAGGTGGTATTGTCATCAATCACCAAAAAGGGGGAGATTGAAAGCATCTAGGCCCCTTGTTGGGTTTCGGTGATTAATGACAATACATGATTACTATGACTAACATGTGTTTTGCAGAGGCAATTAAGTTAGGTCATGGTAATGGAGATCAATTGGGCAATCAAGGTTGTCATGCCCCTACGATGGAAATCGTTTCGGTTTTCAAAGGATGGACGACAAGGTTAAGGATGACTAGTTCTAAGTGTTGATTGGAGTTGGAGTGACACTTAGAGTAGTTTAGGACTTTGTTTTTCCTTTGGCCATACTATTAAGGGGGTATGGACGGGTAGCTTGACCTAGATGAGTCTAGTGAGTTAGGTGTGGTGCACACTTGTTAAAACTAGCACTAGGTAGCCTCCACAACAGCCCTATGATCCTATGGGGCAAACTTCATTCACATATGTTCGAGAGTTGGAAGTGAATGGAGGGTCAAATGCTGACCGGACGCTAGCCACAGGGTCCGGTCAGTTCATTTGATCAAGAGACTGCGTTCGGTACGACCGAACGCTGGAGTGGTCAAGTGACCGAACGCTAGGAGGCAGCGTCCGGTCGACTCCAGTAAGGTTCCAGAGAAGGAAATCTATGACCGGATGTGTCTGGTCACTACTGACCGGACCCTGAGGATCCAGCATCCGGTCGAGTACAGTAAGCATCTAGTGAGGATTTAATGCGACCGGACGTGTCCGGTCAGTGGTGATCGGACCATGCCAGTGGCCGGTCAACACTTAAACACTAGAATACGGTTTGAACTGACCGGAGCGTCTGGTCAACATGACCGGAGCGTCTGGTCACCCCGTAGAAGCTCATAACGGTTCGTTTTTTAGGCTACCTTATAAATAGAAGCTCCACTCGTGTGTGGAGTCACTTTTGCTCATTCCAATAGCTGAGAAACACGTTTGTGAGTGCCAAGAAGAGCAAGGTCCTAGTGAGGTGATTGAGATTCGTGAATCCAAGAGAGTAGCCTCATTAGTGAATCAAGAGTAGCAAAGTGTGCATCCACCATTCTCATTAGGCTTCACGTGGTCAAGTGAGAGTTCGTGCTTGTTACTCTTGGTGATCGCCATCACCTAGACGGCTTGGTGGTGATTGGGAGCTTGGTGATCACCCGGCAGAGCTTGTGGGTGACCCATCTCAAGTTGTGAGCGGTATTGGGTGATTCGCCGCGACGAAGTGTCGAAGAATCAACCTGTAGAGAGCACTTGATCCTTGCATGGATCAAGGGGGAGCTACACCCTTGCGTGGGTGCTCCAACGAGGACTAGTGGGGAGTGGCGACTCTCTGATACCTCAGCAAAACATCACCGCGTTCCTCTCTCTCTATTTACTTTGAGCATTTACTTTGAGCAATTCAATACTTGTCTTTACATTCATAGAATTATCATGCTAGAGTAAGTTTGGAACATAGGTTGCAAGTCCATTGTGCGCTAGATTAATAGAAACACTTTTCTAGGCATAAGGGGTTAATTGGGCTAACCGTAGGATTTGATTATTGCAAGAAAATTTAGAATTAGCCCAATTCACCCCCCCCTCTTGGGCATCTTGATCTTTTCACTCCTACTCGGCCATTAGTTGATAGCGGTCTCTAGCAAGGCATGTCAACTCCTATGTGTATGCAAAGATCATATCAGACGAATCACAACAAAACCACATGCTTGTTATTCCCTTGCCTCATGATATTTGGTCCAACTCATAGGTTAACACTTAACCCAAGCACGGCCATGCATTTCTTGATCTAATCATTAGAGTGATCTAGTGATATCTCTCTCATATATAGAGAGGGGCAAATTCCATCTTGATTGTCTATGTCTCATAGCATGTTTCCCAACAAACCCAAAAACCACCTTTTATAACTACCTTGTTACGGAGTAGCGTTTGATAGTCCCTGAGTAGGTCGTTTCACATCTTGAATACATACAACAATCTCAGGTCTAAGGACATAACGTATATGACGTGAATAGAGATAATAACGACATCTCATGTTGGGTCAGTCTAGCCCCATGTCATACATGTGCCCACATTATTAGTTTGACATCTCCATGTCTATGACTTGTGAAACATAGTCATCAACTAATAATGTGCTGATCCATTATTCATGTGTGTCCTGACACGAACTCTAACTAGGGACAACATTAGAATAACCATACAAGTAAAAGAGTTTCACAAACAATTCACATAATTGCTAATCGATACAGGTTATCTTTAATGGAAATTCAATAAACTCATAATATATCATGGATACAAGGCAATATAATCATCTCTATGGTTATCTCTAGGGCATACTCCCAACAAACTGGAGGATCATCGAGGATGATGAAGCACTCCTGCTCTTTGCCCGAGCGAGCTAGAACATCGTCGCTGCGATGGCCTTGCTTCGGGGGCTTTCGGGGCCCATAACGCTCGAAGACCATTGGGCCCATCGTGCGATTCGCACACTACTCGAGCGTGCGGTGGCACAACAGGCCAAGAGCTCACTGTCTCGACGATGCAAGCTCGATGCCAGCCAGCGCACACCCTCATAGCCACTCAACAAGGATGCGTCAGTCCACCAGGCACCACAAGGCGGCAGGCTATGCACTGTGGTCCTGGTCCATGAGCGTCTCGGCTGCAACTGTGACACGCATGACACCCTCGACTCCCGTAGGCATGCCCACAGTGATCCGAGGGAGGGAGCTAGCCGCGGCTACCACCCTTATCATGGTGGATGCTACGATAGCAGCGATGACCGAAGCCTGAGGCCTAGCCTGTTGGGACCTTAGGCCTTCGTCCGACACATCCTCAACGCTACCTTCCTGCCACGGTACCGACCACCAACCAACATCCCAAAATACTTCGAGGAAACAAACCCTGGACTGTGGCTCAAGGATTATTGGCTTGCTTGCTAAGCTAGTGGAGCAGATAATGACAATTTCATTATCTGCAACCTTCCTTTGTTCCTGGCCGATTTAGCGCGAACATGGTTGGAACACCTTCCATCCAATAGAATCTAAAGTTGGGCGGACCTAAAAGAGATCTTCGTGGGAAACTTCTAGGGCACGTACAGAAGGTGATGAGGACATCACTACTTCATCACATACAAGCCAAGTAGAGGAGGACGTCCAGCATGGGCGTCCAATTCATCTTTTTTGTGGTGGAAGCCGAGTCCAACTCAAGTTCGAGTCTGGTTCGGGCTCCAAGACCAGTCTGCCTTAAACTGGTCACCCAGGACGCATCCAGACTCCGTTTTCAATGATCCACATATGGATGGAAAGCTAATTTGATAAAGAAGCCAATCCAAGTGGTTTCATGTCAAAAGCTCTTCGGAATCAACAGGAATCGTCGAAACAAGTTAGCATCTAGAATCTATCAGGGTGCTGTGACACCAGTTTTTGGTCCGTTGGACCATGTATCATGTTTGGGCCCATTAGGGGGCGCGTCTAGGGGGGTGATGCCCAAGACTCTATAAATACCAGCCATCGCTTTCCTTAGGGTTTGGGTTTTGTTTAGTTCTTGATTTCCTTATGAAACAAACGTCGTTTTGCTGCAACCGTCGCCACCAAGGCCGCTTGCTGTGAACCAGGGCCCTAGTTCTTGATCTTGTTCGCCTGTGGTGATTAGTCCTTTCGAATAAAGACTTGAACCCCTTCTCATTATCATAAGCCTCATATTTATTTGCAATTTCAGATTGCGTTCATCCCATTCTTGCTTGTGTTCTCGATTCGCTTGCAGGAAAGCCTTCTCAGCGAGGTCAATCGCGTTCGCATGGTTGATAACCAAAGGAGCAGTGGTGTAATGGTTGTGGGGGTCCGAATCAATCTTGGTTCGAAGCCTAAATCGTGAATGTCAAGTCTCCACCAATCGATGCTATCATACCTTTCGGAAGATCGGGCCTTGTCTACATCAGAAGGCTAGAGAAACCCTTCATGGATACATCCAACACTTCTCCTAGCAGTGCAATGAGGTGCCCAACATCGTCAATGCCGATGTCATAGGAGCCTTCCTGTCTAGGACTACCTGTGAGTCCCTGGTTCACAAGCTAGGACATAAGGGTCCGTGAACCACTAAGGAGCTCCTCGACATCGCCATCAGCCATGCCTCGGGCAAGGAGGCGGTCAGAGCAATCTTTGATTGTCTCAAGGGCAAGGCAAAGTGGGATGAGGACGCCGGCAATGGCGCCTCCAACCATCCCGATAAGAAGAAGAACAAGCAGCAACACGAGGCCTTGCTTGTGGCCGCCGCTGACCGCATGGGGGGGGTCAAAAGCCCACCGAGGGCACCCCAGACCACTTTGAGAAGCTACTCGAAGGGCCATACCCAAACCATGCTTTCCCCATGAAGCATCTATACAAGGACTGTGGACTCATGAAGTGGTTCTTGTCCGAAGGCTTCAATAAGGGAGGGCATAGGAAGGACCCTGAGTTGATCATGGATGATGCCGAGGGGAGGGACAACGGCTTTCCGATGCTGGATGGCTGCCTCATGATCTTCAAAGGGTCAACGGCCTATGACTCCAAGCACCGCCAGAAGCTCGTGCACCGCGAGGTCTATACGATCAAGCCGGTCACACCTACCTTTGTTTGATGGTCAGAGTCTGCCATAACCTTTGATCGGACCAACCATCCAAAGAGCATCCTGTAACTGGAGAGATATCCGCTCATGGTCGACCTGATCATCGGCATGAAGTGGCTCACCAAGGTACTTATGGATAGAGGTAGCGGCCTCAACATCATATACGCCGAAACGCTTGACGCCATGAGCATCGACTGATCACGCGTCTGACCGATCAGAGCACCTTTCCACCGCATCGTGCCTAGAAAGCAGGCCGTGCCGCTTGGGTAGATTGATCTACCCGTCACCTTTGGGCATCTATCCAATTATTGGACTGAGACCCTCACCTTCGAGGTGGTCGGGTTCCATGGAACCTACCACGCCATCCTGGAACATCCATGCTACGTGAAGTTTATGGTCATCCCTAACTACACCTACCTAAAGCTAAAGATGCCGAGACCATGCGGGGTCATCACCATCGGCACCTCCTTCTAGTGCACCTATGAATGCGAGGTCGAGTGTTGCGATCATGCCATGACAATCATCGCCTCCAAGGAGCTTGCGGCCATCGGGAAGGAGGTCGCCGAAGAAGCAACCGACCCCAAGTGGTCGGCTGGGTCGTTCAAGCCAGTGGAGGGCGCCAAGGAGGTCCTCATAGACCCCAGCGGCTCCATGGGCGAAGTGGTGCGCATTGGTACCACACTTTCCTCCGAATAGGAATGCAGGCTCGTTGGCTTCCTCCATGCCAATAGAGACATCTTTGCATGGAAACCCTCGGACATGCTGAGCATTTAGAGAGAAGTCACCGAGCATGCCTTGAAAATTAGGCTTGGCTCCAAGCCAGTGAAGCAGCGCCTGCGTCGCTATGACGAGGGGAAACGTAGGGCCATCGGCGAGGAGATCACGAAGTTGTTGGTGGTAGGGTTCATCAGGGAAGTATACCACCTAGAGTGGTTAGCCAATCTTGTCCTTGTACAAAAGAAGAGTAGGAAATAGAAAATGTGTGTTGACTACACGGGTCTCAACAAAGCATATCCAAAGGATCCCTTTCCTTTGCCATGCATAGACCAAGTAGTCGACTCTACCTCAGGGTGCGAAACCCTTTGCTTCCTTGATGCATACTTTGGGTACCATCAAATCGCAATGAAGGAGTCTGACCAGCTCGCGACATCTTTCATCACCCCGTTCGGATTGTTTTGCCACGTCACAATGCCATTCAGTTTGAAGAACATAGGGGCTATGTACCATCATTGTATGCTCAATTGTTTCGGAGACCTCATCGGGCAAACCGTTGATGGCAGCGACAACTTCGCTCTATGGCAAACAAGGGTCAAGGATTTTTAGATTGGTCAAAAAGTGGTCACAAGATCCTCGTTTCGTGGTCACAAGGTTTTTGTCGATTTTCATTCAGTTTTCTGAAAATTCCACAGGCCACGTCTTACACTTGTTTGAGCTCATATTTTCTGTGGTTACTTCTTTTGTGCTCCTAAGTAAAGGAAAAATATCAAAAAAAAATAAAATAAAAAAGTCAAAATTTCCCAAAAAAACAACGACAGCCCAAAAAATAGAAAAAAGAGAGGGGCAAAAGAGGAACAATATCTAGAGGAGCACATAGAGAGCGACATTTGAGCTGTATTTGCGTGTGTTGATTTCTACCTTGTTCCTAATCATATTCTTGCTGTCCACATCACTTGATACATCTGGTACTTGGAACGTGAGCAGGCCAGCAACTAAGACAAGTACTTGGGATACTTATTCAGCTTTGCTATTCAGTTGCGAACTTTGTTATTCCTTGCTACTATATTGTGCCTATCTAAGCTCCACTTTCTTCTAACCAAGTATAGATTCACCTTGCAACTGTTACACTCAAGCTACAACGGTATCACAGTCACCGACCGATTGCATCGCCTATTGCTTTGGTAAGAACACTTGTAAGACCGTGGTAAGACGCTTGAGAGTTGAGTGCCTTATTTTTCCTTATCCACAACCTAAGTAGTTGGTAGGGATAATACTATTTGTGTTGTCTTTTTCTTTCTACTAACCATGTCAGGAAAAGCCAGCGGCAGCGGCCAAGGAAACGAGGACGCGCCTATGGATTTCAATGACTGTGTTTCTAAGAATGAGCTCCGTGCCATTCTTGATGACAAGTTCAATGAGATCCTTCAACAAATCACCAATTTGGCCAAGAGGATTGAAGATGTTGAACAACGACATCCGGAACCATGTTCTAAAGATGATGATGATGATCTCTCTGAGGAGGACGATGGCGACGCGGAGGCTGAAGCTGAAGCTCAACGACGTGCTGAGGATGCACGTAACCATAATCGGTTGAACTTTAACCGACGCGGTATGGGAGGTAACAACCAAGGTAATAATGATCTTTTCTCTAAAACCAAGTTTAAGATACCTCCTTTTTCTGGTTCTGCTGATCCTGAAGCATATTTAGATTGGGAGATGGCTGTAGATCAAAAATTTAGCTCCCATCAAGTACTTGAAGAATATAGAGTTAGACTTGCTACTAGTGAGTTTACTAGTTTTGCTTTTTTCTGGTGGAATGATATTTGCAATAATGCTAATGCTAATGCTAATGCTCAAATACCTCAAACCTGGACTGTACTTAAACGACAAATGAAATCAAGATTTGTTCCTCCATACTATCAGCGTGATCTGTGATTAAAACTGCAATGTTTAAATCAAGGTAGTAAAACTGTTGAGGAATATTATCAGGAGCTTTTAATTGGTCTAGCACGTAGTAACATACAAGAGGACGATATGGATAAGTGTTCTAGATTTTTTGGAGGTTTACGTTGTGAAATACAGGATGTTCTTGACTATAAAGAATGGACTAGATTTTCCTAATTATATTATTATGCTATTAAAGCTGAAAGAGAAGTACAGGGACGACAACCTAGGCGATCCATGACTCCATCCGTGACTCCATCTGTTCCTTCACGTCCAACCGAGGTGAGTAAATTTTCTAATGTGCAGACACCACCAGCGCCTGTAAAGAAGAATTCTCCTATCATACCTTCTTCTAGTGGATCTGCTACACCTTCCTCTAGCAGCTCTTCTAAAGTTGTGTGCCACCGCTACAAGGGCATGGGACATATTGCTAAAGAATGCCCCAGCAAACGCACATATATTGCTACTAATGATGGTGGGTATGCTAGTGCTAGTGATGAAGAGAATGAATTTGCACTTGTAACTGATCTTTATGCAGATAAATTTGCGGATAGTGCTGAAGATCCTAATGAGGTAATTGATAGTGTGGCATGCACTAAAGACTACAAATCAATCCTTGTTCAGCGTGTTTTGAGTACACAAGTTGAGCCAGTAGACAAGCTACAACGCCATAATTTGTTTCAAATGTTCCTCATTGTCAATAATTTCCGTGTTCGTGCTATAATTGATGGAGAGAGCAGCAATAATTTAGCAAGTTCTGAGCTTGTCAAGACTCTTGGTTTATCTACACATGCTCTTCCACATTCATACCATGTTCAGTGGTTCAACAAGAGTGGTAAGGCAAAGGTAACACAATCTGCTCATGTGCAATTTTCTATCGGGTCATACCATGATTATGTTGATTTTGATGTCGTGCCTATGCAAGCTTGTTCACTTTTGTTAGGCCGCCCTTGGCAATATAATAATAATGTTGTACATCATGGTAGGCAAAATAGATATACTTTTATGTTTAAAGGAAAGACCATTGCTTTACTTCCTTTATCACCTGCTGAAATTGTGCAATATGAAAAGGAACTTGCTAAAAAGAAAAAGAAAGGCCATGATAAAGACTTTAGCAAACCAACAAATGAACCATCAAGTAACATGAAAGAAGTTTTATTTGCTCTTAAATTTATTCTTGTTGATCATGATAAACCATGTTATGCTCTAACTTGTACATCACCGATATGTCCACTTGGTCCTACTCCTAGTGCTATGCCTCTTGTTGGTACTAACCTTTTACAGGAGAAGGAGGACGAATTCCCAATAGGGAAGCCACCATGGCAGCCGCCATTGCGAAGGATGGGGTGCCAAGATGAACATCTTCTTCTGGAACCATCGTTGTTGTCATCCAATGGAGGAGACGATCTACTTCAGTCGAGGACGACTTCAATTCAAGAAAGGGAGGATCATGAGGACATCACTACTTCATCGCATACAAGCCAAGTAAAGGAGGACGTCCAGCATGGGCGTCCAATTCATCTTTTTCGTGGTGGAAGCCGAGTCCAACTCAAGTTCAAGTCTGGTTCGGGCTCCAAGACCAATCTGCCTTAAACTGGTCACCCAGGACGCATCCGGACTCCGTTTTCGATGATCCACATATGGATGGAAAGCTAATTTGATAAGAAAGTCAATCCAAGTGGTTTCACATCAAAAGCTCTTTGGAATCAATGGGAATCATCGAAACAAGTCAGCGTTCAGAATCTGTCAGGGTGCTGCGACACCAGTTTTTGGTCCGTTGGACCGTGTATCATGTTTGGGCCCATTAGGGGGCGCGTCCAGGGGGGTGACACCCAAGACTCTATAAATACCAGCCGTCGCTCTCCTTAGGGTTTGTGTTTTGTTTAGTTCTTGATTTCCTCGTGAAACAGACATCGTTTTGCTGCAACTATCGCCGCCAAGGCCGCTTGCTGTGAACTAGGGCCCTAGTTCTTGATCTTGTTCGCCTGTGGCGATTAGTCCTTTCGAATAAAGACTTGAACCCCTTCTCGTTATCATAAGCCTCATATTTATTTACAATTTCAGATTGCGTTCATCCCGTTCTTGCTTGTGTTCTCGATTCGCTTACAGGAAAGTCTTCTCGGCGAGGTCAATCGCGTTCGTGTGGTTGATAACCAATGGAGCAGTGGTGTAACGGTTGTGGGGGTCCGAATCAATCTTGGTTTGAAGCCTAGATCGTGAACGTCGAGTCTCCACCAATCGACGCTATCATACCTTTTGGAAGATCGGGCCTTGTCTACATCAGAAGGCTGGAGAAACCCTTCATGGATACATCCAACGCTTCTCCTGGCAGTGCAACGAGGTGCCCAACATCGTCGATGCCGATGTCATAGGAGCCTTCCTGTCTGGGACTACCTGTGAGTCCCTGGTTCACAAGCTAGGACATAAGGGTCTGCGAACCACCAAGGAGCTCCTCGACATCGCCATCAGCCATGCCTCGGGCAAGGAGGCGATCAGAGCAATCTTTGATCGTCTCAAGGGCAAGGCAAAGTGGGATGAGGACGCCGGCGATGGCGCCTCCAACCATCCCGGTAAGAAGAAGAACAAGCAGCGACACGAGGCCTTGCTCGTGGCCGCCGCTGACCGCATGGGGGGTCAAAAGCCCACCGAGGGTACCCCAGACCACTTTGAGAAGCTACTCGAAGGGCCATGCCCAAACCATGCTTTCCCCATGAAGCATCTATACAAGGACTGCGGACTCATGAAGTGGTTCTTGTCCGAAGGCTTCAATAAGGGAGGGCATAGGAAGGACCCTAAGTCGATCGTGGACGATGCCAAGGGGAGGGACAGCGGCTTTCCGATGCTGGATGGCTGCCTCATGATCTTCGGAGGGTCGACGACCTATGACTCCAAGCACCACCAGAAGCTCGTGCGCCGTGAGGTCTATACGATCGAGCCGGTCACACCTACCTTCCTCTGATGGTTAGAGTCTACCATAACCTTTGATCGGACCGACCATCCGAAGAGCATCCTGTAACTGGAGAGATATCCGCTCATGGTTGACCCGATCATCGGCATGAAGTGGCTCACCAAGGTACTTATGAATAGAGGTAGCGGCCTCAACATCATATACGCCGAAATGCTTGACACCATGAGCATCGACTGATCACGCGTCTGACCGATCAGAGCGCCTTTCCACCGCATCGTGCCTGGAAAGCAGGCCGTGCCGCTTGGGTAGATCGATCTGCCCATCACCTTTGGGCATCTATCCAATTATAGGACTGAGACCCTCACCTTCAAGGTGGTCGGGTTCCATGGAACCTACCATGCCATCCTAGGACATCCATGCTACGTGAAGTTTATGGTCATCCCTAACTACACCTATCTAAAGCTGAAGATGCCGAGACCGTGCGGGGTCATCACCATCGGCACCTCCTTCTAGCGCACCTATGAATGCGAGGTCGAGTGTTGCAATCATGCTGTGACAATCATCGCCTCCAAGGAGCTTGCGGCCATCGGGAAGGAGGTCGTCGAAGAAGCAACCGACCCCAAGTGGTCGGCTGGGTCTTTCGAGCCAGTGGAGGGCGCCAAGGAGGTCCTCATAGACCCTAGCGGCTCCATGGGCGAAGTGGTGCGCATTGGCACCACACTTTCCTCCGAATAGGAATGCGGGCTCGTTGGCTTCCTCTATGCCAATAGAGACATCTTTGCATGGAAACCCTCGGACATGCCGAGCATTCCGAGAGAAGTCACCGAGCATGCCTTGAAAATCAGGCTAGGCTCCAAGTCGGTGAAGCAGCGCATGCATCGCTATGACGAGGGGAAACGTAGGGCCATCAGCGAGGAGATCACGAAGTTGTTGGCGGCAGGGTTCATCAGGGAAGTATACCACCCAGAGTGGTTAGCCAATCCTATCCTTGTACGAAAGAAGAGTAGGAAATAAAAAATGTGTGTTGACTACACGGGTCTCAACCAAGCATATCCAAAGGATCCCTTTCCTTTGCCATGCATAGACCAAGTAGTCGACTCTACCTCAGGGTGCGAAACCCTTTGCTTCCTTGATGCATACTCCGGGTACCATCAAATCGCAATGAAGGAGTCCGACCAGCTCGCGACATCTTTCATCACCCCGTTTGGATTGTTTTGCCACGTCACAATGCCGTTCAGTTTGAAGAACATAGGGGCTATGTACCAGCATTGTATGCTCAAGTGTTTCAGAGACCTCATTGGGCAAACCGTTGATGGCAGCGGCAACTTCGCTCTATGGCAAACAAGGGTCAAGGATTTGCTGGCTCAGCAAGGGGTCCTGAAGGGTTTGCGGGAGAAGAAGCTGGACAAGATAGATGATGAAGACTGGAAGGAGATGCAGTCGCAAGCAGCCGCAACCATACGACTGTGTGTCTCAGATCAGGTCATGTTCTATGTCATGGATTTAACCTCACCAAAGGAAATCTGGGACAAGCTGACCACTCAGTACATGTCCAGGACACTGACCACCAAGTTGTATCTGAAGCAGAAGTTGTATGGGCTAAACATGATGCAAGAGGGGTCAGATCTAGTGGAGCACTTGAACGTCTTCAATTAGTTGGTTGCTGATCTAGCACGTAGAGAGGTAACTGTTGATGATGAAGACAAGACAATAATTCTTTTGTGCTCTTTACCACCATCCTATGAGCATGTGGTTACCACACTGACATATGACAAGGAAACAATCAAGATTGAGGATATTACTGCAGCGTTGCTTGCTCAAGAACAGAGGAGGAAGAACAATGCAGTGGAAGTACCTCAAGCTGAAGGTTTGCTGGTCAGTGAGCCTAGCAGGAGGAAGGTGGAGGCCAAGAGCAAGAGAAAGAAGAAGGTGCAATGTTTCAAGTGCGGAGATTGGGGACATGTCAAGGAGTGTCTAGGAAAGAAGGAGGCAAGTGCTAATGTTGCAGCATCAGTGGGTGACTCGGACAATGACAGTAATCTTCTCTAGTCGGTTGAGAGGATGGCATTTGTGGCTATACAAGTTGCAAGGGTGTAGTGCCGTAGGTGGAGTCACTGGGATGGAGTTGCATGGTAGCAAGGTTTCCTGAGGCGCAGGTTTGAGGCCAAATCAAACTCGTCGGGCTGCTCTTCGTGAAGCAGCAAAGTCAACAACTCAAGTCCAAAGTACATGGTTGTTCGCGTATGACAAAGCTTCAAGGTGGTGAAATATTCGCCAAGGTGGATTGTTAGAAATGTGTCGAATATTTATTTGTACTAATGGGGTTATGGTGGACTTATGTTGTAATTAGCAGTATAGGGTTAGGTGAGCTAGGTGTTGGCTCTTATAACCCAGCCCCTCTATAAAAGGAGGAGGGGGCTGTACTTGTAACCCACCACTCGAGAGTAGCAACACAAAGGTGACAAGCTCGCGGGCCGGGGTGGGGGGGGGGGGGGGGGGTTGTTGCCGGCGCCCCGGGCGTCCGGTGTCGTGGTTTCGGGGAGGAGCGCCCGTAAGCATGCCCCGGGGACGTAGGCTTCGGCCGAACCTCGTTACCAAACATTGAGTCTCCTGTGTGGTGTGTGCGATCTCTCATGAGCATCTCGTCTAGGTAGATTCAAGCAATCGCTTCCATATTAAAGACCGATATCACAACACCAAAGCATGTGGAGCAAAGCCAACGGAAAGATGCATAGAGGCCCAGCAAGATGTAGGACCTCCTTAGGCGTTCGTCGTTCTTTGCTTCCCTCTCTTCAGTTGATTTAGGGCTCGGTCTAGTTCTTTAATGACTATTACTAGTGTATTAACATCAGTTATGTCTACGCATGTATAATGAGGTGTAATCATCAATATTGGGTAAGAGCAATTTTTTCCTCCTACATGTGCGAAACTGTATTGACGTAGTTATATCTGTTGTTTAGCCGTGCTCCATGTCACCCACAAAGCGATTCTTTTTTTTTAAATAATGGTAGGAGCTCCGTCTTTCAATTAAGAGAAATATAATTGACCAGTTTATAAGGAAAATCAGGTTTGAAAACCTCTTATAGGCGCAAATTAAAACATAGAAAATATCCACCACTTAGAATATCGTAGCCCCGACGACTAACCACGAGGCCCATTTGGCCAGGCTCCACTCAGCTCTGGCTCTCACCCTGTAGCACTGTGCAGTCACTGTAAAGGAGCCAGGCGGAGCCACCCTACGCAGCTCCGGCGGCTCCTCTTCATTTGCTGTTGTTTCGAGACGGAGCCGGAGCCATTTCCCCAAGAGCTACAGGCATGTACAGGATCCTACAGTGCTCTAAAGTGCCATGGCAGAGGGAGCCGGAGCCATCCGAGCCGCACCAAACGGCCCCTAGCTCCAAATGTGCTACCCCTCCCACAGACACCTGCCCATTCGGGCATCAGTGTCGACGAAAACATATTACTTCGATTTGGTTCTTTGCAGACCAAGATAGGATCGATATGAGAGTGTCAGCGACGTGGTCAGTCAAACTGACAGGCAAATCGACAGGAATAGAAGTTAGCTGAAAGAATTTGCAAGGTCCTTGCCAGTTGCCGTGGACCTCACCGACAAGATCACTAAAACAACTGCAACTCTAGCACGAAGGCAGCTCGAATGCTCAATTATATGGACCACGATGGAGCATGTACCAGAGCAGACATGCATTACACAGGTGGTAGGATCAAAAGAAACGTCAACAGGACGTACCTTATTCCTTGCTAAACTCAATTCTCAAGTCTACGTCTCCGAGTGATAGCATCTTAAGAAAAATTGAACAGCATGACTATAGATTCAATAATCCACATGGAAGAAACCAGAGGCTACTGGTAGCAGTTTTCACTTTTCATTCCGTGCCTCCACCACGGAAGCTCGTCAGGACAAGATAACCTTACCACCAAGCCCCAGCAGTCCAGCACAAGCAAATGAAGCACTGGACGGGGCATGTAGCTTTCCAGATTAGACAACTGTCTGAAGGGGCCAGGGGAGAAGTTCCAACTCGTGAACACAAAACAGACACACGATTAAGCCCAAGATGGTGTGTCTTATCCGGTGTCTTCTCAGGAAAACACATACCACATCTGCAATGCACGGCTCAGAAGCCCTTATCTGAAGCACTACCCAGCGAGACAGAAGTCTTGAAACAAAACCTTTAAGAGCGTACTGAAGTTTGTTTCAGGTTTTTATGTAAAATTGTGCTACACCAAAGAAGCATTCCAAAAAGAAGTTTGTCACCAACATCCTAAATAGATGGGTGCTAAATATATACAAAATAAAACTAGGATGACGAGGCCTGTTTCAGAAAGAACTGCAGGGTTCTGTTGCTACTTTTTATGCACAGATTAGTTTAAACTTCGGCAGCACCTAACGAGGACAGGTGGAAAAGAAATTCAAATGAGGGAGGTACAATGTTATGTTGATCGATACATTGCATAACAGCTATTCCTTTTTTTTACTGCAGATTCTATGCATCAACGTCCATATCTTGTATCCCTACATCCACAGAAGAAGCATATGAAAAGAGTCAGATTCGAAAATTGAATTGAATTTTATCAGAGTTCCATTAAAAGATGCAAATACTATCAACAGATAATGCTGATTCTATAGAAAAGATCTAAATATTCCCTCAAGGGTGTAAACAAAATTCCAGCATTTTTGGGTGATGCATACCTAAACAACATACATTAAACTTCTACCCCACGAAAATGCAAGACAGAATAAATATTGTGATCCAGATGAAGCATTCATCATGCACATTAACACCAGCAGGTGCAACAGGAAACATGACAAAGAGTAAGATATGATTAAATATATGTATACATATAGCTGGACAGCTCAGGTAGGCATCATAGATGTATGACGAGAACAAAAAAAAGCATGCTTATGCTTGTCTTTCATGTTTCGTATTGTAGATCATCTGTGTTAAGAATTTTATTTGGTTTATTTGGAATAGCATGAGAACGTTGTGCAACTGTGTGTGTTTTCTCTTTTTGAAGGACCCTTGGTTCTTAGTACTACACATTTGTAATAGAATACTCCAACAGATGCGAGGAAAATTGAAAAAAGATTACTTCTGCATACCTGTAATGGAAACTAGCCATTCTTCCAGGTTCTGCAATACTAGGAATAGCCCCTATGACTATGTATTCATCATCAGTTTCATCAAATATAATTTCCCTTAATTCAACCGATTGTGTTGGAACCTCGAGATTAAAATTTTCCAGATTAGCCTGGTTCCCATTCCTCCTTCCACTGCCTCTTCTTTCTTTCTCTTGCTCTTGCTCTTCTACGATTTCTTGAAAATCTTTTTTTTTCTCGAATACGCAAAAGATTTGCGTATCATTGTAATTAGGAAGAAGAAGAGTTTAACCATACACACGACGCGCTTCTAATGAGCGCCCTAGGAGGTCTTTGACTGGACCTTCCTAGGTGACTGTTTCAAACTTGGATATTACATAAAAGTAACAACCGAACTACGAGCAGCGCAGTGACCTACGGAGCTTTGCGTCTCCGCTAATGGCCACGCGACTCTGTTCCGTCATCCGAGAAGAGCCTTGTACCAATCGTAGCAGCGGTCGCCGGGAACAGCTCTTCCAGCGCTTGCACTTCGCTTGACGTCCAGTTCCTTGCGAAAAAAGTCGTCGTAAGCTCTCTTGGACGCGGATGAGATCGGACCTGCCGGCGGTGCAAAGCCCATCCTCTGCATAAGGAGCACCTCGCCCCGCTTGGAGATCGGAATGTGCGCCAGCGGCTGAGCGGCAATCCGTCTGCTCCGCTTTGGCATGGGTTGCCCTATGGTTGGCACCTTCTGCCTAGGTGGGCTGGCGATTAGAGGCGGCATTTCTTGAAAATCTTGAAGATGCCTTGCAGAATATACATGACCACCAGTTCATTCTAACCCTGCGGAAAACTTCATAGTCCTCACCAGTGTCATCATCCCCATACTGAATCAGTCTCCCAGAACTTGTGCATGTATTGTGCTCAAGACATCTACAATATCAGTAGGTTGCTGGAAATTCTCCCAATCAACTTGCCTAGCAGGATGCCAGGATCAATCTCTGAAGGGCGTGAATCTGGATGCTTTTGTTGCGTGTGCTTCTGAAGCTCATTGAAGTTACCAACAAACATGCAGCACTCCTCTTCACAGCACCTTTTCTTCTGATTAAGATGCAGCTGAATCTCACCAATAACAATCCACCCAATAACATCACCTCTACACAGAGGGCAGCTGGGGCTGTTGTTTGCATTAGATGGCACAATATGAAAAATGCTATCAAGAGGAGGCACAGCTAAAGATGAAACTTTCACATTGGATGGCAGTTCATATGCAAATATAAATCTCTCAAGACAGTTTGAGCGGGTCTGGTCTGTATCACAAACAAACGGCCTGCATCCTTTCTCATAAGACGTGCATCTCAGTAGGACTGCATTGTGAGGGTACATATCTATGCATGATATTACAGTTGAAGTCCATTTTCACATCAATATTTGAAAAAAAAAAACAGAGTTAGTAAATCTATGCTAGTACTAATGGTACTGCAAGTCCCTTTTCTAAAATTCTTTTACATAAATTAAGTTGTGAGAGAAAAGAATGAGTGGTTACTGATACAGAATAAGAGGATGCGACTCTCGGGGATAGGAACATTAATTTTGGACTAAAGCCATAAAGAGTGCTCAAATGAGAATGCCCTGTGGATGATCAAATGAGAAGATTAGCCTAGATATCAGAGATATAAAAAATATACAGATTTCATTTATCTAATTCAAAGTCACAAGTAGCTGAACAATGTTGATCCATATACCTTAGTGCAATATGTACTATTGAGAGGAGAAAAATCAAATCATAGAAGCATACCAGTTTGGGCAACAATCTTAGGCTGGTCTATGGATGATGATGTCTCTACAACCGCCACAATTTTCTTGCAAAACAGTAGCCGCAGAAAACAAAATCAGAATGAATGGAACGAAACAAGTTGGGTTTGCTTGGCCGCAATCAATCACAGCAAGACAAGGGAATCACACTCCGCATGAATTAGTACCAGAGGGGAAGTGCGGAGGCACACGTCGTGGTGCGTGCGGCCACCGGTGGTGGCGCTGGATCTGGCGGCACCTCAGGCTGACGGCATCAAACACAGAGACGGGGAGGCGGATTCCGTCTCCGCTGGCACTGGGGTAGGGAACCATCGAGTTGTCGTCTGCGAGGAGGATGGCGGCGGCTGTGTCGCGTCAATCCCGGTTGGATGGGCACCCGTCCGGTGGCGAGGATCCCCGATGGCGAAAACTAGAGGCATGGCTCAGCTCAGCTGGAGGAGGACGGAGATGCTGATGGGGCAATGGCCGATGGATCTAGCGCTCCCAGCCTCCATCCTGGCCCGGTGCAGTGCCGCCTTCACCAAGTATGGCGGTGTGTATGTACTGGATTTTTTTGGAGAAAAAAAATAAGCATTTTTTTTTACGTCGAGTCGGATTCGATTTTCCGGAAACGCGTCCACACACCCAGTCGGACTCGATCCCACCACCTCATATATTCCGGTGTTCAGCTCCTTCTTCCCAACTCGAATCTCGCAAGGTTACGCACCTACGCTGCTTGCCCGCATCCCGCCGCCGCCATGGCCAACGAGGAGAGCGGGAGCCCCCTCCGACGCTGGAGGCCGTTCTACAGCACTTTCGGCGCCATCGACGAAGCAATCGAGGCAGCCGGCCACCCGCGCGCCGCGTTCCGGGAGGTGAGGGTCCGGATCGTCCAGCTGCTTCGCGGCGCCGTGCACGACGGCGTAGCCGAGCAGCTCTGCGCCGCGCTCGACGACACCATGGTGGAAGCGCTCGATACTCTGCGGGTGGCGCCCGTCCCGCACAGCGCGCTGGCGTCCACCGACCTCGCAAGGGCCGTCGGCGCGCTCGGGAAGCACGGGTCGGCCCGGATCCGTACCCTCGCGGGCGACGTCGTGCGCGGGTGGAGCACAGCCATTGACGGAGCTACAGCTACAGCAGAGAAGGAGCTCGACAAGCTCTCTGATGATCGGATCCCACGCCAGGTCATCTCTACAGCAGTCAAGAAGCCGGTCGACGCTGAAAGCAAGAAGACGGAGGCCAAGAAGCCGATTGTCACTCAAAGCGAGAAGATCGAGGCTAAGAAGCCGGTCGCCGCTCAAAGCGAGAAGATGGAGACCAAGAAGCTGATCGTCACTCACAGCGAGAAGATGGAGAATACTAAACGGAAGCTACGTGAGGGTTACGAAGAAGCCAAGAAGATCAAACGTCTTCACACGATTCAGAAGATCGAGGATAAGGAGGCGCCAAAGCTTTTGGAGCAAAGCCAACGGAAGATGCATAGAGTCCCAGCAAGATGTAGGACCTCCTCAGGCGTTCGTCGTTCTTTGCTTCCCTCTCTTCAGTTGATTTAGGGCTCGGTAGTTCTTTGATGACTACTATTAGTGTATTGATGTCAGTTATCTCTCTGTATGTATAATGAGATGCGATTATGACTACTGGAAAAAGAGCAATTTTTGTCCTGCTACATATTGAAGCGAAATTCGATATTGTTTGTCATGTTTACTCCAAAGGCGCATGCATGCATCATTTAGCACATAAAAGTGTCATATTATTCTAGACGCGCACGACGTATAACACATATACATGCTGAAAAAAGACTCAGTACAGGTTTTGTTGAAACAGCGCTACTCAGACGTTAGCTGAAAGATAGGATCGATATGATAGTATCAGCGACATGGTCAATCAAACTGACAGGCAAATCGACAGGAATAGAAGTTAGCTGAAAGAATTTGCAAGGTCCTTGCCAGTTGCCGTGGACCTCACCGGCAAGATCACTTAAAACAACTGTAGTTCTAGCACGAAGGCAACTCCAAAGCTTAATTCTCTACAGGTGGAGCATGCACTACCAGACATGCATTACACAGGTTAGGGTCAAAAGAAACGTCAACAGGACATATCTTCGCTGCTCATCTGAAATCTCAACACGTCTCCGAGCGATAGCATCTTAAACAAATCAATTAAGCAGCATCACCATGGATGATCGCCAAATGGACAAGCGGATGGGTGAGGCAGCCCTCGCTTGCCTAGGTGGTCTGCTGTCCAACATAGATTGTTGATAGCCAGCCATATCCCATATGAAAATTTTGCAGCGAAGCTGAGCCCAACTTCGCCAAATTCTTGAAGGAAAGAAACTGACAGATCCCTCAAAAGAGGCAGCATATGCAGATTTGCTGTTGTATGTTCCAGATTGGGAGAATTTCCAACGATATTGATCCTTAACATCGGGTTCCACTTGATCCCAGATTAACAAATATTCAATGAGAATCTGTACTGTTAAGGCCCCCTTGATATCATCCACCCAGCTTCTGTGATGGAGCGGCTGAGCTACTGTCCGGCATTTAGCGACCCTTTTTGGAATCAACTGGATCAAATTTGGAGCCAACTCAGCAATGGAGTACCAGAGCCACCGATCCGACCAGAAGCGAGTAGATTCACCATTGCCAATCACATGATCCACAACCACATCAAACAGAGCCTGTGCATTTCTTGGAACTTGAATTGGGAGTCCAGCCCAAGGTCTTGTTGTTTTCTGAACCCAAAGCCACCGGATACCGCCCAACCAAAAGTCTCAAGATTGTGTATACCCAAACCACCAGATTGCAAAGGCATTTGAACCCTTTGCCAAGCCACAAGACAATTTCCTCCATTAACTTGTTCTTGACCTTTCCATAGAAAACCTCCGCGTTTCTTGTCAATATTGCTTTAGTTACTCACTTAGGCCAGTCTCAGTGGGGGTTTCATCTCCCAGTTTCCAACACACTCATATTTTGGAAACAGTGCCGAAGAGTTTTATCCCCATGAAACTCTCTCTACTCCCATGAAACTTTTATCTTCTCTCTCTTCATCAAGACAGTGCCATGTCAACATATTTAATGCTCATGAAACTCTATGAAATCCCCATTGAGACTGGCCTTAGGGAGGTCAAGGGCAGTCATGAGATAAATGGGAGTAGCAGTTAACACCACTCGGACCATTATGAGATACCCAGCCCGGTTTAATAAGGATGCCTTCCAACCTGGGAGATGATCTGCATCCTTGTCAATGAGAGGTAAGAATTCCGTCTTAGTAGGCTTTCGCAAGGAGAGAGGAAGGCCTAGATAAGTGCATGGGAAATCCTTGACTGGGCATGACAGAATTTCTGAAGTGAGCAACAAATCAGTTTCAGAACAATGAATAGGAGAAACTGAACTTTTTGCCAAATTTATTCGGAGACCAGAGGCGTGCCCAAAATAATCAAGGATGAGTTTGATGGTCTGAAGATCAGTGCAGGATGGTCTCAGAAACATCACAGCATCATCCACAAAGAAAGAAACCCGGTGACTGACATGGTACATGGCAAGCGGCTGCAAGAGATGAGGCGACGGGAGCATTCCAGTTCTGCTGAACAGCATCCAGAAAGCCAGGGATTTTTGTCCAGAAACTTCCGAAATGAAAAAGCCGTTTGCCTTTTGTGCTAACCTTCAAACCGAGAATAAGAGGGCAATGATCAGAAACAACTGAGGCGGTGCTCTGCAGAACAGCATCAGGGAAAATGTCCTCCCATTCTGAGCAACAGAAAGCCCGATCCAACCTAACAGGAGTTGAAGACCTTTCATTTGACCAAGTATATTTGCGTCCCAGGAAGGGGATTTCCTTGACTTCGAAATCATCTAAGAATCATCGAAATCGTCCATCAAAGCTCTGTCCAGATTACCAAAGATGAGAGATCAATTTACTGAGGGGGTCCACGCATTGAGCATCTGCGTTTTGCAAATAAATAAATGAATAGAAATTGGCAGGCCTACATCTACAACATGAAGAACTGCTTGTTTTCTGGTTGATCAAAGGCATCACCAAACTCAGTAGTCAGTAGCACTAATGCATCTGGAAATCAATTGATCAGAATGAAGCTGAGAAATAGTAGTTATTTTTTGTCTTGATCACGCAGTAGAGCTATGTATCTTTGTATCAAAGAGAGAAAAATGGGAAACAATCCCATACAATACAAGGCAATCCTATAGTTGGACAACAAACGAAATCAGTTAACCAAACTAATTACACGGGTATGTTCCTTCTCTGATTATCAATTCTAGCATCATTGTTATGCAGTTGCACTCTTTGCATTACTCACAGACACAGCCTCCTCTCACCATCCACCAGTAATACCTGAACCAGAAGTGCAGGACCAGGACCACTAAACAGATTAACCTAAAGCTGCACAGGCATATAGTTTCTGATTTGCAGTAAGAAGAAAGCAGACAGATTCTATGGAGTGAACTAATCCGTTCAAACTATTATCTATCAAAAAGGGGTTCATAAATTTGCAGTCTTTAGTTATTCTGCATTCACAGCTTCCTGACTATTACAAACCGAATTACAGAATTTGCTTACCTTTTGTAACCACTGGTAAGACAGCATAGTATCAAACACTTTATTGTATTCTTGGATGAATCCTGATGAGTGAAGACTATTTAAGAGTGTCATGCACTGATCCTCAGAAGGACAAATACCCATCTCTTTCATTTCTTTTAGCAAATTTAAAGCTTCAATCAGTTTGCTCTTCTTGCAAAGGCCATCCAATAAAGCAAGATAAGATGTGCAGCCCGCAATAGCACCTTTTGCAACAAGAGCATCATGTAGCATCAAAGCCTTATCCAAATAGCCTTGTTTGCAATGAACCTGGATCATGTTATGTACCACATCTCGAGGAACTAGTCCTTGATTTATCATGTCTGTAAACAATGAGGACAAATGATCTGTATCACGATGTGAAGCATTCTTCTGTTGCAGCTCAACAAAAATTGTATGCGCTTCACTGAGTTTCCCAGCCTCACCGAGTCCACTCACAATATTTTCGACAGTCAGCAGGCTAGGTACTATGTCTTTGTCCATCATCACATGGAGAAACTTCACAGTTTCCTGTAATTTTCCACGTTTACAGAAGCCATGGACCAAGGTGTTGAAAGAAGAAATACTTGCATATCGCCGAACAATCATTTCCTCAGTTATAAACAGAGCTTGTTGAAGGTCTCCGGAGTTTGAGCAGCCAGCAGCAAGCACACTATAGACAAAAGCATCTGGAGTTACCCCATCTGTAAGCATTTCATTATACAGATCATCACGGATATCACCAGCTCTGCAGTATCCATCCATCAAAGTTGTATATGTCACACAATTTGGGAGTAATCCCTTACGTGATATGCTATTGAAGATATTACGGGCATGAGAAATATCATCATACTTACAAAACCCATCGATCAGGGCATTATAGCATGAAATACCAGGCTCTATACCTTTTTTAGCCATCTCATCAAGAAGACCAACAGCTTTCTCCATGTCAGCTGCCTTGCAAAAACCAGATATCAAGGAACCATATATAAGCGAATCAGGAACTAATCCATTCTTCTCAATCACTGAGAGAACACTAACAGCAGCTTGCATATGTCCAGAGCTGGGCAGATTGTGAATCACGATTCCATATAAACGGTTGTCTGGCATTAACCCCTTTTCTAACATGGATTCAAGAGTAGAGGAAACCTTTTCAAGATTGTCTGATTTGAAGTAAGCTTCTAGGATGTGGGCATAGATAAAATCCTTGGGGTTTAGTCCACTGTTTCGCATCTGATGGAGTAACTGTTCAGCCTTTTCTAGATCCCCAGTCATACTATAGCCATGAATCAGACCATCATATGTGAATTCATTAGGATGAAACCCTTTCTCCAGCATCTGGTCGTAGTACCCTATGGCTTCATCCATCTTTCCCACCTTAGACAGTCCAATTATAAGAGAATTGTAGCAGTACAAATCAGGGGTTAAGTTTGCCCTGGTCAGCTTTTTGAGAGTTTCACAAGCCAATGAGAAACTACCTTCCCTGCAATAGCCTGAGATAAGAGGTGCATAAACAAACGCATTGGGCTTTAAACCATCTGCAATCATTTGCTCAAGGAGACCACTTGCTCTTTCTCTTTCTGATTCACCAATTTGGCATAGCCCGTTGATGATTATGCTGTAAGTGTATACATTAGGTGAAATACCACTATTCCTCATTTCATTAAGCAGTGAAAAAGCTTCTTCTTTGGAGAAAATTGAATATTTGACACCCAATCCGGGCGCATGTGAATATTTGACATCCAATTCGCGCGTCGTTGAAAATTTAACACTCTGGCTGCGAATTCGTTGAAAACAGGGGTTTTCTCCTCCTTTTCTCCATTTAACATTTTTTTCCAAGGCAACGTACGAACGCATCTCTCTCCCGTACTCATTTTTCGTCGGCTTTGTTCGTCACGCCGCCGCCGCTTTCTTTGTTCTTCACGCCGCCGCCACTGGGTGCCGGAAGAGGCACTGCCGCTGGCTGGGCGCGCGCGGGGCCAGGCTGGTCGCGGGGCCGGTCGCCGGTGCTGGACGAGCCGGCCATGCGTGCGCGCGGACGGTTGCCGGTGCTGGGCGCCGGCGCTAGCCAAAGCCCGCCGTCTTCGGCTCCACCGCTGATGGAGGCCGTCGGCGCAGGCCAGAGGCGCCACAATGGTCGAGCAACAGCAGGCCAAGGTACTTTGGTCATTCAGCGTGGGCTTGGAAAGCAAAAGAAAAAAGAAAAAATGTTAAATGGAGAAAAGGAGGAGAAAACCCCTGTTTTCAACGAATTCGCAGCCAGAGTGTTAAATTTTCAATGAAGCGCGAATTGAATGTCAAATATTCACAGGCGCCCGGATTGGGTGTCAAATATTCAATTTTCTCTCTTCTTTGTTATGCTGTCGGAGATGACCTTCAATGATCAGATTATAAGTCATAGTGTCAGCCATATAACCAATCTTAGCCATTTGCTTCAGAATCCTGGAAGCCCCGCCCATCTGCCCCAGTTTACAGAGATCCCGGATGAGATTGTCATAGGTGATCTTGTTCGGCTGCACCCCAGCAGCAGACATCTCCTTGACTATCTTAAAAGCTTCATCTGCATTGCCCTGCCTCATGAACCCATCAATCAGAGTTGAATAAACAACCACGTTAGGCATCAACCCAGCACAAGACATCTCGTCCAGCAAGCACTTTGCCTGATCCGGCCTGCCACGCTTGCACAGACCGTTAATGATTGCGCCATAAGCAGGGGCGGATCCAACGGTGGGGCGGGGGGCTCGAGCCCCCCTACCCATACCGGAGCAGTGGACCCCCTGTGGAGCACCTATGAATTTTTAGGCAAAGTTCTATAGTGTAGGGGGGCTAAGACTTAAGATTGAGCAGCAGTGTTGTTCAGCCCCCTGAAATATTTTCTGGATTCGCCGCTGGCCATAAGTGAACCCATCTGGAACCAGCCCATAATCCTCCATCTCATATTCTCCTTCTTGTATCCAAACGCCTCTTCAACGGCTCCAGTTCTGCACAGACCACCAATCAATGTATTGTAGGTCACTACATTCAGGCTACATCCTGTCTCACGCATTTCCTCAACCACCTTCTTGGCAGACTCAAGTCCCGGACCTTGCAGTACGCCTCGATCAGCGTCGAGTACGTGTAGACATCGGGCGAAATCCCGGCGCCGTCCATGAAACCGCGCACCTTCCAGAGCAGATCCAGGGCGTCAGCGCGCAGCAGGTCCTTGAGCAGCCCGTTGCAGCAGCGAAGGCTGGGCGCCAAGCCGAGATCTTTCATCAGCAGGACAACCTCGGCGCTTTCCCGGACCCTCCCGATCTTCTTCTAGGTGTCGACGAGCACGTCGAGGACGACAGGCCGGCGATGCTGGTCGGAACCGGAGAGCGCGCGGTGGACGGAGCTGAGGACGAGGGGAGGGGTCTGAATTTTTTACAATTTGACTCTTTTTTTTCGAGAGTTTCTCACAAATAGGCTCCTGATGAAAAGAATTTAGGAAATTGATCCTTAGCTCGGCGCCATTGATGCTAGCGCCGAGCTCCCGGGTACGGTCGGTGACCTGCCAGGGGGCTCGGCGCCTCTCCAATCCCCATTTGTTAAGCCCAACATCGATCGGGTTACAAATATCGCGCTGTCTAGCAAACTCACGCATATTTTCTTTGTGATGTTTAACGAATATGTTGACGTAGTCAGGTCCATATCACATCTTCCGTGCAATTAGTCGCCTCTTCTTCAGTTCATCCAAGAACTTAGCTTGACCATCATAACATTTCCAACCGCATTTCCTAATGCTCTGTTCAAAAGAAATATTATATCATATATATCTTAGCAAAACAAACAAAATACGATTTCATGTTTACTAGAAAAATAATGAACCTCATCATACTCAATCATATGGCCGCAATAATGGCATATTCCAAGCTCTGAAGGGACTAGGCCATAGTTGGATTTTACACCACATTCGCACATGACAGGAGGTGCTTTATAGATTACCCTTTCTTTCTTCTTTTCCTTAACCCTCCGCGGTTCTTTCGGCCATTGATTCTTAGGACCATACAACCACTCCTTGAAACGACACTTCACCATTGAAAACACCTAAATAATGAGACATTAGTACATGAATACATACAGCTCAAGATTTCAACACATACACTTTGCACTTACTTCATGGTTGTTTGGACACACAAACTCCAACGTATTCTTAGGGTTTATCACAGCTCGATCCCTACAATCGCACAGAAGAGGTTTCTCGAGTCGTCTAACTGTGGCTAGGTGCTTCTCCTTAACCGTCATTGGCGGAGGGTTAGGGGGGTGGAACCCACCGTTTGAAGTGCTCACGTGGATGTCTCCCTCTAAACCAATCGTCGAAAAAGAGGTACCTAGGATCAAACTTGTCTGCACCAACGATCCACTAAAAGAAAAAGCACCTCTCATGGTCCTACACAACGAGATTCCAACAAAATATTAGTACCATACTTACACAAATAAAGAAAACAGATAGTGCAAATAATTTCTTACATTAAACCGACTACATGTGTAGATGCAACACGCGGCTGTGTCCGGATGTTTCGATTAAAAAACATGGGCCGGGAAACCACAGTCACAGTTAGGGACAGGAAGGTCAGGAGGGACGGGGGCATCTTTGCTAGACGCGTCGGGGTATAATTCTCGAGGACGACCCCGTTTTCGCCAAAACTCCTCCCGGAACATTTCTTGCATCTAACAAAACAGATGTAATTTAACAAACATAAATCAAAACATCACAAATAAATATCAATGAGAACCATAACTACAATACAACTAATTTCGTTCTAAGAACCGAAAGCAGTTAACATTAAACCCTAAACCTAGGGTTTCTCATTTGATCCACAACAATGAACCCATAACATAACTACATGCGCCTAGGTTCGCTAACTTTTTCCACGCCTTGGAATCAACCTACGGCTGTATAATATATATATTGAGGGATACAATAAAACCCTAAGTGATGACGATTTTTAGGTTCAAAAATCCGACTAATATATACCGAATCGATGCGAAAAAACAAGGAGGTGAGCGAGGATACCTTGCTCTCGAAGATCTACGGATCAAATCAAGTTTTTCAAGGTCCAATATATCGATTCGTGAGGTAGGGTGAAGTGGGGAGAGAAAGAAGAGGAAGAACGCTCGGGCAAGAAGGTTGGGCCGGGGTTAAATGTAGGGAGCTCGGCGTCACTCACTACGGCGCCGAGCTCGGCGCCAAGATCTACGGCGCCGAGCCCCCTGGCAGGTCACCGACCGTGCCCAGGAGCTCGACGCCAGAGACGGTGGCGCCGAGCTCGGCGCCAGCATCAATGGCGCCGAGCTAAGGGTCCATTTCCTGAATTCTTTCCGCCAGGGGTCTATTTGTGAGAAACTTTCAAAAAAGGGACAAATTATAAAAAAATTCGGGAGAGGGGTGGGGTAAGCGCAGATCATCTGGTCGAGGAGCCCGTTGGCACGCGCGCGCGAGGTGGAGCATGTTGAGTACGACTAGAAAGAGAGGATGCGAGGATTGTTTGTGAGCTGTTTGACGTATTGGGTCATCGGTATTGCTTGATGCGGCAGCGCAGCTGCAGCAAGCCTGAGAAACACCACCACGGACCCAAATCGAAGACTCATTTCATAATTTAGGTCACGCGCAGTAAAAGGATCACGCACCAAAAACTCGCATTCTCTGACAGCCTACCCAAAAGCCCGTCCCTCTCTCCTCACTCTCTCTCCCCCGCGCTGCTCGTTCCCATCCCTCTCTCCCTCTCTACCCCGGCGCCGCCCGTCCACTCTCTCCTCACTCTCTCTCCCCCGCGCCGCCCGTTCCCGTCCCTCTCTCCCTCTCTACCCCAACGCCACCCGTCCCTCTCTCCCATCCCTCGTTGAGCATGGCGTACCTCCCTCCCGGATCCGGAGGGTCGCAGACGAGGAGGACCCCGGATCCCCGCCCTCGATGGCCGTGCCCTGCTCCCTGCCTCGCCGCAGTACCCGTTGGCCACACCCCGAGGCGGACCTCGCCGCGTCGGCTCCCCGCCGCAGTCCGCCTAGCCGTGCCTCGCCGCGCCCCGCTCCTACGTGCCCACCACTACGACGCCGGAGATTTGCGTTGGTATCTCTCGACGACGTAGATTTGCGTTTCGGCAAGCATCGTATGCAAAATGGGTGAGATGTTTAGGTCTTTTTGTTGGAGCGTTGTTTTTTATAGGCAAAACACCGTGAATGGCCTATTTTGCATTTGGGTCATGGTTTGCCTGCTTTGTTGTAACAGTCTTACAGACTTAGATTTGCACAGATGATGCTCTGATGCCATTTGGTGATACTGAACATCTAGGATCAGTTATTAGGCAGGGAGGCGGTTGCCTTTGTCAGGCTAGTTCTGTACCTCTTGACGGTTTACTTGCATTCTGCTAGTACTCCTACAAGCCCCGTTTCCTTCGCTGAAAAAACAAGCTGAAACATTATTCCGGCTGATTCGTTGTGAGAGAAAAACACTCTTCCGCCTGAAAAGACAAGCCAAAAAATACGGATTATAAGACAAGCGAATAGGGCTACGATAACCCAAGCTTCAGTGCACTGATATTGGCAGAATATGCGTCCCCTTGTATATCTGATACATTTCAGAGTTTATAACTCAACATCTTTATGTTTGTAGTTGTGAGTACTCTTATGGTTCCCTCGCTTGCTTGGGCTCACCTTCATATGACAGAGAATGGGCCAAAAAATGTCAAAACCGAGAGCTAAATAAAAAAAGGGTATTGAACCACTTTTGTGAGAATCCAAAAATTTTCTTCAACATTAGCAGTAACAGCTCACGTCAGTGACCATTAAAAAAATCTACAGCACTGAACTGAAGATTTAGTGACCTAAAAAGAAAGGAAAAACTCTTTGACAAGCTGATCAGCTCCTAAGTTCTACAAAAAGAATGAAAATCAGCCTTCCACTTGAAGGGCATACCATGCTTCCCTGCTACTGTGAGTTTGTTTCCCTATATGCAGTTTCTATTATGTCTCTGTTTTCGAGTGATTGATCGGCCCAGACGAATCCGCCTGGCAGTGAGAGCATCCAGCAAGATATCCAACGAGCACTCCACTGCCTCAGCTTGCTTTTCCAACTCAAATGCGCTGAGCTCAGGCTGCAAGTTCAACTCCCAGAGGAGGCCAGCTGCGGCTGCCGCAGTGCAGGTACGATCCCATGCAGGCTGCGGTCTGTTCAGTTTATGAAGGAACATAGTATCCACAAATAAGCATTTGAAAAGGGGAAAAAGGTTATGACAAATGAAGGAGACGATAAGAACAAATAAAGCTTTTAGCTCACCGTAGTTTATGCATCACTGAGGCACTAAGTGTAGATAGTGCGATACAAGGTATATCTTCATCTCCCCATATTGCAGTCCATCTCTCCTGTACAAGGTAACAGATATAAGTCATATTTAGCTACTTGTTTCTCACATGTGAACATACCTACTTGGTAATTTGGAGTCCAAATCTCAAAACTCCTGATTGGATAGTGGCAAGTGCCTTGCAACCCAACCCTATTCTACATCAATCCAACTGTAGTCTGCTTTTGGATTGTTCTGAATGGTTTTTGGTCAAGGATTTGCAAGTACATATTTGTAGGAACTAATCAAGAATCATCTACGAAATTATACAATCTAAAGGCTTAAGGTAAAACTTTTGATGTGAAACCTACAAGATTACCATGCAGCTCTTTAGGTATGAGAAATGCCAAACTATTGTATGTCTAGTTCCATCAGACAGCATTTATCATTAAACCTCTACTTAAATTGAGCCAATTTCATAAAATTATAAGTATTTGACATAATAGTCAAGAACTAAACCTTTGGAAATTGACGTTCATTAAGCTATACTCCCTCCGTCCCAAAATAGATGACCCTTCAGATATGAATCTGGAGGGAGTATGTACCTAACTTTGGAGTCTTGGCCAAATATTTAATAATGTACACATCCAGCGATTTAGTTGAATGTGAATGAATTCAACTGGTGGGACCAACATGTCTGTGTAAATGTAATCTACATGTCAGACCCAGCAGCCAGCTGAAGAAATAGGAGCAGTTCTGCGTTTACTGGTAGTCTAGACAGCCTAATAAAGGAATGCTTGGGCCAAATGAGAAATGCATTGAACTGTACCTTCAACCTTCTGTACAATGCAGCAGAATTACTCCAGGTACCATCAAGCAAAACAAAATTGAAAGGTTCGTCCTGCAGACTCTGCATTGCAAAAGTTAAATCATTACCATTTACCCAGATGTTGAAAGTTGATAGGTGTTAGTTGCCAAAACCACTAAAGACTCAACGAATTGAATTATTATGGATACTTGATATGATGGATGGAAGGTGCTCATGGAAAAAAAATCTACATGGAAAATGTATGTATAAAAGAAGGGAGCACTTCATGAACAAAAATCCACATGAAATATATGTATAAAAGAAGGGAGCACTACTACTTTGCTGCAGTGGAAATCATGGAATGCCATTGAAAAATAAACACCACCTCATGAAGGTCAGAAGTCAAGGACAAACCATCAAATTCAAGGTCTTTAACTGACTTGGGGGTGCTACTCTTGTTTGGATATAGAACTGAGATCTTCCCCTTTCCTGAACGAACACCACATCAGAATGGAAGTGAGACATTTAACGATGAAGAGAAGGAAAAAAAAAACACATGTCCTAGCTGAAGATAGAAATATGACTTATGCTGAATGATTGATTAGTGCTGAAATCTTCTGCAGATCATACAAAACTAAATGCATTCTGCAATCTGCATTCGTTTATATGAAATATCAATTTGTCCCATAGATAATCAATGCATCAAAGGATGCAGTTTCAAGCTGTTAGGACCAGGTCAAGCATACAATGCATCAATAGAACAGTTCACAGTGATCAAAATAGAAAGGAGCACATGCAAACAGAAAAGAACAAACAATGCACAGAATTTCAATGTGAAAACTACATTAACAGAACCATAGAATCCTGAATGTCAGTAAATATGGACAGTTACAGGCCCCAATCTCCATTTCTCATAAACATGACAACCCACTGTGAAAGAGGTAATACAAGTGACACGCTCATTTAAAATATGTTGAATATTCCAAATTAGTCCATACATTATTATATATCATGTTACAAATCAGCAAGTGCACCTCCCTATAGTGGTAAGCAGACTGGAAAGCATAAATATTTGCATGTGCCATATGAGTTAAAAAGAAAAGTAGAAATGTAAAAAAATTGGGTCAGAAAACACATCATAGTGCAATGTGACATGATGCTAGTTACTACTAACGTGATTTCAGGAAAGTGAACAGAATTTAAGTGCAATGTGACCAAAACAGCATAAGAGACACTTTAGAACTGTAACCCTAGGGCATGTTTGGATCCTTCACACGGCCCGCCTCGCCTCGCCCATCTCACCTCGCCAGACCAGGACAGACAAAGCAAGGGGAAGCAACCTATTTGGTTTCCTTGTGTAGCTAGCTCTTTCTTTCACTTCCTCTTCTCAAATGGAACAGAGCGAGAGTACCAATCTAGCACAGTAGCACTGGCCTTCCTGCAGCTGCTAAAACAGGACGAGACGCTGGTTGAAGATGATTGCTACCTTGCCGAGTAAGTGGATCAAATCCATGTCCGCTGCTGTGCTGTGGTGTAAAAACAAGCAAACAGAGCAGACGATGAAAATGGATTGCGCAAACGCAGAGGTCCTTAGCTTCTCATGTGGCAATACCATTTAACTATTTAAGGCATTGGGCCACCGTCAGGCTTCAATTCGAGCACCCAGGACTTATTGTGCCGCCTTGCGATCGATTTGCCCTGCATGGGGCTGGATTTTGCACCGTCCGTGCTTAAACTTCTGCTGCAGGTGACGATTCCGAGGTCATCTTCTCGATTGACTAGAGGGAGAAGGAAACAAGAACCAACGCCGCGTGACCTTTCCCACGCAGGAGAGCTGATTTGGCTCTCCTGCGCTGGCAGGGAAAACCTTGCCATGACAGGCGAGATTGCTCAGCAAAGCAAGGGTCTTTTGCTGTACCAAACAACTATCCTCACCCAGTAAGGCGAGGAGAGGCAGAGCGATAGATCCAACAACCCCCCCCCCCCCCCCCCCCCCCCCCCCCCTCATATGTTGGTCTAACCCACACTCAAAAACCAAGGTGGGACTAGATCCCCACAATCTCACATCAACATATACACATGGGCCTATATGGCCCAAATTCCAAAGTGGGCCAGATGTCACATAGACCTACGACCAATGATAATGGAGACTATCAAAGTTATCAACGCCGCTACTTAGAGCTGTGGGTTAAGCTAGCACATGCCCAACTTTTGGTAATCAAATTATTAGCATGACTCTTATTTGCATTGTTTCCGTATTAAGCAATGACAGCATAACCAGCAAAATCACAGATCTAAAAGCATTATTACGTGCCTCTTTCCTAAATAGGATTCAATATACTAGGTGAGTTTAGTTGACAAAGTATGCTTTGCTCATCAAACAAGAAATTTACAACTCTTGAGAGGATCAATCGCAGCAAGTGAAAGCTAATCTAAACTACCAAACAGAAAAATGACTAAATCAAAGTCTAGCAAGCTCTTAAAACAATATCATTCAACAATTTATATGTTTGAGAAATCAAGGATGGTTCCAAGCACCTGAACTCTGAAATGCATCCCACATGATATCTTCATGCTCTTGGATACCAAAGAGGCATAACTGTGCAGCTTGGATGCCAAATACTTGCCAGAGTAACTTTCCTGTGTTATTCTGGCGCAAAAAATCCTGCAGAAAGAGATATGGTTACACATAATAGGAGGAAACATAAGAGAGTACTGCACAACCCTCTATGGACAGACCTTTGGGTGCATGTATAGCCAGAATTTCATCCCCTTCCAAAGATTGCAAGGAACAATATTTGTGCACATACAGTCTTCAGTTGGTAGCCAGCACTGCAATTTCAGAGACAGACGGATCACTTAACCACACTCTGGGAAGGAGAGGAATCAAGAAGGGTAAAATGCCAGTAAATCAGGGTTCAGCCTAGTGGAAATTAAAATCGCTGCGTTGTTTTGCAGCACTGCTCAAGCGCTTGCATAGCTCAGGTTGGACACCACAGTACCTTCTGGCACAGATACCCTCTGCACCCTAGCAAACGGCAGCCAATCTGCCGCGCGGAGAAGTACTGCAGCTTCTGGTCGGAGTCGGCGAGCCTCTCGTAGACAGCCCTGTGCTTCTTGTCCTCCACGTCCTTGAAATTGCCCTGCAAAATCCAGAAGAAATCAAACCAAGATGCATCAGTTCGACTCCTGCTGCGCTCGCACGGAAGCCTGAAGAATCTCCAAAATCTGAGGGTTGGTAAATGGTAATAAATAAAACAATAAGGGAGGAAGATGACGTCACCTTGAGCTTGGAGCCGACGCCGCCGAAGCGCATCTTCTCGCCGGCGGCGGCCTCCATCTCGAGTAGCTCGTGGATTACACCGGCCACCGCGGCCGGGAGCGTCGAGGAGGTGCCCCAGCGCCGCCACTCCTCGTGGCTCACATCACACCAATCCCCGCCGCCGGCGACGGCCGTGGGGAGGGCCTCGTCCTCCGCTTCCACCTTCTCTTCGACCGCTGCCGGATCGGTGGAGAAGGCCATGAGGGAGCGCGCGAGGGGAGGCGCCCGCCGCAGTAGGGGATCCCGCAGTAGGAGGGGCAGTGGGAGGCTGCGGTGGAAGGCGAGGGCACCGATGCAGCAGACGGGAGGAACAAGAGCAAGCATTTTTTTTTCCTTCGCTATAGTCTGCCTTTATTTATTTTTATTTTTTTTGCTCGTGCGCAAATGAAAAACGGCGGGCATTTGCCTGGGCGTTCATTTCAGACTAGTGGCCAGACGGAATACGGACTGTGTATAGCTACAGTATTTATCATATTCGGTTACAGATTTGAATCGATAATATCGATGTCATATGTATATAAATTTGAGTATCTAAATACAAATATGTGGCGACACATGCGTTCTGTATGTGGCTGAACCCTGTTGAATAGCCTGTTAAAGAAGTGTTGGATGTGTGATTACGACGCAATGCGAAAGAAAGTAAGAGCATCTCCAAAAGTGCCTCGTATTTCTTCCTCATCCATCTTTTATGAAAAAAAAAGAAAAACTCATCTTCAAGAGTTCTCCATACCCCTTTCTTATCTTTTTGCACTCGGCAAACCCGCCTCCTCCGTGCGTAAAAATACGCGGAGAGGAATCGCGCGCATCAGCCCTTCCCCGCGCCGCCTCCTCCTTCCCCCGCTCAACCGCGACTCTTTCCCGCGCGTTGTCTCCTTCACGCCATCGTCCACTGCTTCTCTACGGTGCTTTCTTGGTCGCTAGGGTTTGTTGCTGTTCCTTGCCGCCGCCTGTATGCCATGGCCGTCGCTGGCCAACGGCAGCGGCAGCCATAGCCGGCCGCAGCCGCGTCCTGCACGGGAAGGCCCGCCCGCTGGCGCGTGTGGCCTAGCAGAGGCCGCGGCTGGGTGCCCCTGCCTGCCTCCGCGTGGATGGCGATGGCCTGGCCATGGAAAGCTGTACGTGGGCACATGAGTGTAGATCTTAATTTTATTTTCGTTCCTTCGTCGCTTGCTAGATTGTATATGTTGCTTGCCTGTTGATACTGTTGCCTGAATGTATATGTTGCTTACCGGCTGCTGCTGAACGCTACTTGGCCGACGTGCATGCTACTGTGCCTGCTGATGGGAAAGAGAAGATTGCTACTCTGGTGCTGGCCGGAAATTTGCTCTGCTGCTCCCGATGGCTACCTGTGCTTGTCTGCTAGCTGATGGCGGCCGGCTGGGAGGTCCGGTGGCAAGGCTGGGAGGAACACCGGCGACCAGCAGGGTGCGGACCTAGCCTGGCTGCCACCGGCTGCTGCTCGGTGAAGAGCGAAGGCGTGCGGCGGCGACGTAGATGGGACGGGAGTCGCGACCTCGCGACGGGGGGAAAGAAAAACCGGAAGGATTAGTGTGTGGGTCTACAAATCTGATATTTTGAAAGTCAATTATGGGTACTCTTAGAGATGGTCTTTTTTTTTCCTCCCCATAATTATTTGGGAGTTGGCAAACACCATGTTTTGGGAGCCAAATATGCCAAACTCTTGGAGATGCTCTAAATGGGATTGTTATCTTACAGTACTGGCCAGGGTATGAACTCTGTTACTTTGGTAATAAAGTCGATGACATCTAATTATTGACAGAAATTTAATTTTGGCTTACCAACACATTATGGAAATATAAACGGTAAACCATCATTATACTTTTACGCAAAAAAAAAAGAACTTACTCAAGAAATTACTTTTGGCTGAATGCATTTCTAATTGAGGAAAAGGTACAAGGTTGTAGACATACTGTGCAAATGTGGTTGGAGAATTTGTTGCAGGCTCAATCTCGGTGTAGCAGGTAAGTTCAATCGTATTCATATTATCATATAGCATGCTTCAAGGCAATGATACTTGGATTTAGCATTTTTAACCCTGAACCAACTTGTGATGTAAACATTAACCTTTTGTATTCGAGGGTTGTTAGTGCAATCGTATAGCATGCCATGCTGGTTTTGAAACCGGCTTGAGCCGGTTTTGATAGTCTAAGCCCAGGTCGGTGACAGTGCATGAAGCTCGTCGGTGCGGCAGCGGCGCGGGCTACTCGCTGGCGGGGCGGCGTCACACAAAGCTCCTCCTCTCGTCTGCTTGCTAGAGCATCCGTTGTGGAGGCTTGCCGGCTCGGTGGAGGCGGCCACGGCAAATGGGCAGCACAGTGCAGGTGAGTGGCGCGGTGGAGAAAAAGCACAGTAGAGAGATTAATTTTCCCTGCTAGGAGGCACGGATGGGAGCGAGCGGACACGCGGTAGCGAGTTGGGAAGCCGCGTCCGCCCCTACGAACGCCCTCACGACCCGCGAGAGCATTAGCAATAAGTGAAGCCATGTTGTGGCAAAAAAAAATGATGCCACGAGGAGAGAGAAATCATCTTAGCACTGATTTTTGCCACTGTAACATGCGATGGTAGAAAATTTTCTCTGTCATCGATGGCTCGATGCACCAACAAACCATTTGCTGTGATGGAATCTACTCACCTAATTTTTAAATTTTCGATTTGACAGAGGCTCATATTTTTCTGAAAGATTAAAGGATAATTTTACGGTCTCACTGATACTCTCTGCCAACACAATTTTGGGAAGAATAAATAGAACGTTGACCTTGTACTTACATAGGAACCTAATGCAATAATGCTAGCTCCTTTCAACGGTACAATTAACTCCGTCATAAAGAGCCTCAGCGCACGGACACGAACGTGTAAACAGCCGCACCGTGCGCGAGGGAGACACCGTGGCGCTTGCTTGTCCACGCACCGACACCGTTCGATGGCCATGGCCATGACCCCGGCCCGGCACAAGCCGACCGGGTCACACCATCGCGTGGCAGATCCACTTGCGCTGTAACCACAGGCTGATGCAGTCCGCGTGGTATACGTGCCCGCACGGCCGCAGGCGCCGGCACCGGCCCCAGCTCGCGTCGGCAAGCCGCGCCTTGCAGATCGCGCACAGATCCACGTCGCCGTCGCTCGGCTCCGGGCCCCGCTGGCCGGCCCCACCCGGCTGATGAGGGACGGCGACGACGACGTCGTCCTTGTTCTTGTTCAACAGCGCTTCTTGCTTCCCTGCCGCGGACGAAACGCCGCCGCCCTTCGCGCTTCCCGCGCCATCCTGGCAATGGCGCACAGCACATATGATGGTGCAGAGCACCACGAGACCCGCGAGTACGCCTAGAAATGTCGCACCAGCCATTGGTGATCGGATGTTCCCGTGTTGCGCAGCAAGATGTGCGGTTAGATGCGGCAAGTTGAGAAACAGGCTACGGTTTCGGTTAAGTCTGTCATTACGATTTCAGAATTCTCAATAGTCAATACAATCCAATAAATCTTTTTCATCGAGGACAGTAAATAGACTGGTTAAGTAATCGGATTCCATGGCAAGGGCTCCTCTGCAGATTCGATTCAAATTTTAGTCCGAAAAGGAGAACGAAACAAATTACAAAACGTTAGGACGCCTCTGACAATCAGTCTGTTCGCTTGTTGGTTTCAGCCATGACTTATTAACTATAGTACAATATTTTTCTCTCACGATAAATCAGCATCCGTCAAACTTATCAGCCCAGAAACCAAGCATGTCGTTCGGCTTTTCCGACAGACAGACGAGCTACACATCAGCTAGCCAATCCAATAGCCTCTAGGGCGACTGTAATTTAGGACAAGTCTCGTTGTACACTTTAAAGGCTATCGGTAAAGTAATACTCCGTACCTCCAATTAGCCCTATTGGTTTCGGTCACTGAATTAGTCAAACTTGCTACAGGCAGAATCCTAGAACTTTACAGGTCGGGCATTCAGTGTCCGGGATCAACGCCTTGTTCCATATGCAATTTACATATTTCTCACAGGATCGTAATCGAAAAAAGGGAAAACCCCTTATTTCGTTGCACTCCTCGTGTTGGAACTTGGAAGTGACGAGAGGCCATGGGTGCTGCTCTTGGCCGACCGAGCCAAACGAGTGTTCCGCCGTCCAGTCCTAGTGGCCTCCGGTGTTGGCACTTGCGGTCGACGACGTGGTGCTTGACCAGTTGTGACCCCTGGCAACAGTGACAGGCGGCCCATACGTCGCCACCGGCATCTCCAGCGGGAGCTCCGGCAACGGCGCCTCGAACTGGAGCACGCTCATGGCCTGTCGGATCGATGCCCGGGACGCGTAGTCCGGATGCACGCACCAGAGCCCCCCGCATAGCACCCGCTCTATCTCCAGCGGCTGGAACCCGCCGTCGTTCAGCCGGGGGTCCGCCGCTTCGAGGAGCTCGCCCCTCCCGTACAGATCCCAGACCCACTGCACGATCAGCACTCTGCTCTCGTCTTCCTCCTCCAGGACGACGGGCTTCCTGCCGCAGGCGACCTCGAGGAGGACGACGCCGAAGCTGTAGACGTCGGACTGGACGCTGGCGCGGCTGGTCACCACGCACTCTGGGTCCATGTAGCCCATCGTGCCGGCGAGCCACGTGGTGTGCGCGGCGCGGCTGTGGTTGACGAGGCGCGCGAGGCCGAAGTCGCCTAGCTTCGCGTTGAACGACGAGTCCAGCATCACGTTGCTCGGCTTGATGTCCCTGTGCACCACGCACTGCTCCCATTCCTGGTGAAGGTACAGGAGCGCAGAGCCCATGCCAAGGATGATGTTGTACCTGATCGACGCCCAAAAAAGAAAATTGAACTTGTAATATCTGACAAACTATTCTTATAAAAAAAACAAGCATAAACTATCAGCTCCCTTGATTGATCAAGTTCGTTCTTACCTGACTTGCCACGTTAGAATGTTGTCTGTGCTGTAGAGATGCTTGTCAAGGCTGCCGTTGCTCATGAGCTCGTAGACGAGCAGGAGCTCGTCGGCGTCATGGCACCACCCGACGAGCTGCACAAGGTTGCGGTGTCTGAGACGGCTTATGATCGTGACCTCGGAGACGTATTCCCTCCTCCCCTGCTTTGACGTCTTGGAGACCTTCTTGATGGCCACATGGAGACCTTGATCCTGCAGGTACCCACGGTAGACTGATCCGAAGCCACCTTCGCCGAGCTTCTCCTCGTCGGAGAAACCCCGCGTCGCCTGTGACAACTGGTTGTAGGTGAATCTCCGAGGCCCGGCCCCCATCTCGAACTCATCGTCCATTTCTCCATGGAGGTGGAGAGGAGACCCTTGCGTTTGGTTGGTGCCCTTTCGTTTCAGGTATTTGTTGTAGCTGAGCCATGCTGCTACAATGAGTAGTATGACGATTCCTGTAGATGCCAGTCCGGCTATTAGGCCTATGTTTCGCATCTTTGATGTTTTGGTTCCTGTCATTTAATAAAGATGCATAAATACCAAAACCACTGATTCAAAAAAAAAAAAACACTGCAAAAGCTTATAAAAACACACATCATTGGCTTATGAGCATACACATCCCCCCCCCCCCCCCCCCCCCCCAGTGATTTGTCAACAACACTGTGCACAAATCATGCATCGAAGATAGATAAAAACATTGTTCCCAGATTTATTTACGCATTTGATTTCAGCGAAGCAATGCACACTTATGTTCACAGATTACATAAGATTCATATTATATATTGAGCAACGCGAATTTCTAATCTAATAGAGAGAAAAAAAGGAGAAATAACAAAGCTACAAGCAGGGAAAGGCACTTGCCGGTCGTGTTGACAACGGCGACGCTGACGAGAGTGGACTCGAACGACCACGAAAGGATCTGATGCCGCTCGACTAAATCTCCGGTGGCTCCGGAGAACCCGACCGCCGCCTGCTGCGGCAGCCCAGCTTCCTTGAAGTCGACGGTCGCGCTGACGTTGTAGAGGCCCAGCTCCGGCAGATGGTCGAACCGCAGGGACACCGAGAGCGTGCTCGCGTTGGCGTCGTACCTGACCCACGCCGACATGGTCCCATTGAAGCTCGCGTCCGGCAGCGCCGCGTACGCAAGGGACATGATGCTGTTGACGTCGACGCCGACGTGGTTCACGGTGTTCTCCGGGTCCCAGGCGTTCTTGAACGCGTCAAACTCCACGGCGACGGTCGGCGGGAAGTAGGCGTTGGCCGTGTTGTTGGGGTTGTTGAAGAGCCCCAGGAAGCCGCCGTTGGAGTCCTGCGGCAGGCTCCGCGGGTACGGCGCCACGAAGAACGCCATGCCGTCGCCCTGGCCGGTGCTGTTGCGTGGCGTGATGGCGAAGGTGAAGTTGGAAGTGAAGCTGGCGACCTTACCGGTGCTGCTGTTGTCCCAGAGCGGCACGGGCTGCCCGTACGCCACCCGGCCGGTGCTCCAGGTCGTGTCCTTGGTCAGGTCGATCCGGCCGCTGGCGGCGGTGGCGTTGGACATGTACGTGAGGTCGGCGCTGGTCAGGACACCGGGGTTGGAGAAGTTGTAGCTGAAGCTAAGCGAGGTGGCATGGGGAACACGGCAGAGCATCAGGTAGTACGAGGACAGGCTGAGGAGGAGAAGGCTGTTTCCTCCCTGCTTCTTAGCCATAGCCATGGCCGAGGATACGGCTTTGCTTGTGGGCTAAAGCTTTTAATCTGTGAAAGTACAACGTCAAAGTGTGTACCTGGCTGCTCTGCTGAACGCAGGGGGCGTCGTTTCGTCCGATTTTTTTTTTATTTTTAGTCTTTTTTTTATTTTTTTTTCACAAATATGTCCTTGAGGAAAGATTTCAAAATCTATACCCTTAGCTCGGCGTCATCGTTGCTGGCGCCGAGCTTACACGTCATGGCACCAGCGTCCCTGACGTCGAGCTCTTAGGCTCGAAGCAGACGTGGAGGTGACATGACAGGAAGCTCGGCGTCAGTCACCCTAACGCCAAGCTCGGCGTCGTAGATCCTGGCGCCGAGCTCAGCGCAAGGGTGACTGGCGCCACCGAGCTTGTGTTTTAACCCCGGCCCCAACCTTCCTGCCCGAGCCTTCTTTCTCTTCTTTCTCCCTCCTCTCGGTTTTTTCTCTCACAACTTCGCTCTACCTCACGAATCGGCATATTAGACTTTAGAAACTTTGATTTGATCCGTAGATCTTCGAGAGCAAGGTATCCTCGCACCCCTCCTAATTTTTTTCACATCGATTCGGTATATATTAGTCAGATTTTTAAACCTAAAAATCGTCATTACTTATGGTTTCATTCTATCTCTCAATATTTGTATTATACAACCGTAGGATGATGCCAAGACGTGAAAAAGCTAGCAAATCTAGGTAACCGCAGCGCATGTAGTTATGTTATGAGTTTATTGTTGTGTATCAAATGAGAAACCCTAGGTTTATGATTTAATGTTAATTGCTTTCGGTTCTTAGAACGAAATTGGTTGTGTTTATTTGTGATGTTTTAATTTTTGTTTGTTAAATTACATCCGTTTTGTTAGATGTAAAAAATATATCGGAAGGAGTTTTGGCAAAAACGGGATCGTCCTCGAGAATTATACCCCGACGCGTCTAGCAAAGATGCCCCCGTCCCTCCTGACCTCTCTGTCCCTAACTGTGACTGTGGTTTCTCGGCCCACGTTTTTCAATCGAAACATCCGGACACAGCGGCGCGGTGCTTCTACACATGCAGTCGTTTTAATGTAAGAAATTGTTTCCACTATCTTTTTTCTTTATTTGTGTAAGTATGCTACTAATATTTTGTTAGAATCTCGTTGTGTAGGACCATAAGAGGTGCTTTTTCTTTCAGTGGATCGGCGGTGCAGACAAGTTTGATCCTAGGTACCTCCTTTTCGACGATTGGTTTAGAGAGAGACATCCACGTGAGCACTTCAAGCGGTGGGTTCCACCCCCCTAACCCTTCGCCAATGACGGCTAAGGAGAAGCACCTAGCACAGTTAGATGACTCGAGGAACCTCCTCTGTGCGATTGCGGAGATCGAGCTGTGATAAACCCTGAGAATACGTTGGAGTTTGTGTGTCCAAACAAGCATAAAGTAAGTGCAAAGTGTATATGTTGAAATGTTGAGCTATATGTGTTCATATACTAATGTCACCTTATTTAGGTGTTTTCAATAGCGAAGTGTCGTTTCAAGGAGTGGTTGTATGGTCCTAAGAATAAATGGCCGGAAGAACCACGAAAGGTTAAGGAAAAGAAAAAAGAAAGGGTAATTTATAAAACACCTCCTGTCATGTATCAATGTGGTGTTAAATCCAACTATGGCCTAGTCCCTTCGAAGCTTGGAATAGGCTATTATTGCGGCCATATGGTTGGCTATGATAAGGTTGGTTATTTTTGTGGTAAACATAAAATCGTATTTTGTTTCTTTTGCTAAGACATATATGATATAATTTTTCATTTGAACAGAGCACTAGGAAATGCAGGTGGAAATATTATGATGGTCAAGCTAAGTTCTTGGATGAACTGAAGGGGAGGCAAGTAATTCTACGGAAGAGGGGATATGGACCTGACTATATCAACCTATTCGTTAAACATCACAAAAAAAAGATGCGTGAGTTTGCTAGACAGTGCGGTATTTGTAATCCGATCGATGTTGGGCTTGACAAATGGAGATTAGAGAGACGGATGACGTTAGAGGAAGAGAGGGCAAGGAAGGAGGTAAGGGATGAGACAAGAGTACATATGCAGGTCTTGAATGAGCATGTTGTTGCATTATATGCCAGTAAGTGTTTGAAAGCTTTTTTTCGTTGCCTGATTTTAAATGTAATATAATCGCGTTGCTAACTGATTGTATTTTATACATGAATGGATTGGATGGAGCGAGGAACATGTCGTAGAGGTGGCTCATGCAAGGTATGAGAAAAAGAAGTTAGATGAGCACAGATCGCGAGCTGGTCGCACCGTTCAATCACCGATTGTGTTGATTGATGAGGGGGACGAGGATGAGGACGACACAGGCAGACTGCGTGAGCTCATCGCTCTAGCAGAGGCGGGCTTGTAGGCAGAGGAGGCTGAGGACGACACTGGCAGACTGAGCGAGCTCATCGCTCTAGCAGAGGTGGGCTTGCAGGTGGAGGAGGCTGAGGACGACACTGTGGGGGTATTAACCCCTATACCCTTATGGCTAAGCTTGGGCTGGCCCGGATCGATGGGTCCGGTCCATCAAAAGACGACGTGTGGCCCAGCCAACCTGATCGGAGTCCCGCACAAGGAGTCAAGGCGGATTTGACGATCAAGCAAGATCCTGGTCGGTTAGAATAGGAATCCTTATCCGGCCACATATGGCAATTGTAACTGGCTAGGATTAGCTTCCAGATCTGTAACCCTACCCCCCGGACTATATAAGGCGGGCAGGGGATCCCTCTAAAAACATCTCTCATTGACATACAACAATACAAATCAGACGCAGGACGTAGGTATTACGCCTTCTTGGCGGCCGAACCTGGATAAAACCTCGTGTCTATCTTGCGTCACCGTCTTGTTTGTGGCTTGCGCATCTATCTACCGACAATGTACTACCTTGGGCATACCCCTAGGTAGATTGCCGACCATATTTCGTCGACAGTGGCGCGCCAGGTAGGGGGTGTGCATACTGCTCTCCAAGCAAACAAGATGGTCATCGTCTCCGCCTCCATGGCTACGCCGAACGGCCTCACGTTCACCATCGGCCAGATCACCTAGACCACCAGCTCCGACGACTTCATCGCCGTGACCACGGAGGAGGCGTGGATTCAGTCTGCGCCGACCACTGCTTCACCTGCATCGGCTATGGCTCCGACCACGACGGGTACGGCTCTGATCACGATGGATCTGGCTTCGACCATGGTACATCTGGTTCTGACCATTCCTGCATCATCTTCGGCCACGCCGACAACTCATCGTCCGCTTCCCCGCTACAAAGGGAAGCAGATCGACAACACCGACCTGCTCGACTCCATCGATCGGGTCAGCACCAAACTCGCTGAAACCCTAGCTCTAGTAAGTATGATTCAAAGTCAACCTAACGAGCAGGTAATCGCTCCCCACAACAGGTCTACCCGACCAGCTCAGACCAGTCATCCTGCACGACTTGGTACAGATCTTATGGTCATATCTACTCCTGAAGGGCAGTCCGCTCGTCGCCGGCCAGCCTCTGCGATGGGTCTTCAGCTCTTCGAGTATGAAGCCTCGACGGAAAACCACCAGGTCTAGCCCTACGGCCTGCGAAACGCTGCCTCCAGCTATGCGTATAACCTACAACGTCGTTTGGATCTGTGTTTTATGCACTAACCTCGGCCGAAGCCGCGCAACTTCGTCAACATGATCCAGATTGAAGATTATCAAGAAGGATCCGTCCACATAGTCCAAGAGGGCGACTCCAGCTCCTCGTCTGGCATCGCATCTAATGCATCTATCCACACCGAGCTTCAGCATCACGAAGACAATGGTGCCAAGTACGATCTGGATCTACCAGACCACGCCCTGGGGTTTTCACAATTCCCATCTTTCTCGCCAAGACGAGGGGATTTGATCCATGTTGTCAGCAATGATGAACCGCCAGCGGTTGGTGAAACAGAACAAGAAAAGACTGTGCGCGAAGCATGTCGTAGAACCGACCAATTTATAAGAATACAAGTACAATGGCAATCTGCAAGCGGTCACACTATCATACTTGAACCCATATAAACCCGGTAGTCCGTCGAGTACCATGACGGGTCTCGATAAACGATTTACAACAACCAAGATCGTACAGGATTCAACATACATGCCACATATTACATAAAGTTCACAGATACTTTTCATCATCAGAGTACGAATAAAAGTTATTACAAACCCAGTTTGATAAATAGAGCGGAAGCAAATAAGTTCGAAGATAAAGTTTCCAACATAGTTTGATACAGTGCCAAAACAGATCACGGTCCACAAAAGCAAAGATAGGAATTACTAAAGAAGCCTGCCCAAGGCTTACTCCTCATCCACAGCGGGATAGAAGCAACTCTTGCAATAACCATGATACACAGTGCCATCTGCAACAATGGGAAATAAACCCTGAGTACAAGAAGGTACTCAGCTAGACTTACCCGTCATGAACCAGAAATAAAATGACTCCAAGGATTATACAAGGCTGTATAAGTGGACGTAACTTGACAACATTTTGCGTAAAAGGCAATTTACCCATTGTACAATTATGATTCCTTTATCAAGTTAATTATAACTATCCATTTCTAGATTAGCAACTATCCTGTGCCAAATATGTGGTATATCATTTAGAAGCATACAATAGTAACCATAGCAGGTATTGTAATTCCATATTCATCTAAACCATCATGTTTCATAATATAGTTACTACGATGTTGAGACTAGCCAAGTTTCTCACTATCTAGGAGAGACGGCGATTCGAATCGATTTCAACCAGCTGGGAATTTATTCCTAACACAAACCCAGATCTACCAGCCACGATAGTCTTAGGTCACCTTTGGTACAACTCAGGTACACATTTCGCGGGTCCGTACCGCGCCGCACAATCTGGAACACCAGATGCCAGGATGCTCAGGCCAAGCCTGCCCTTGGGCTCAGTCTGATCATTCCCCGGAAGGAGCGCACAACAGAACGGTTCCCGGCCTGAGTTGAATTACTCGGCTTCGCGGTCGAAACGAGTTATCCGGCCAGCTAAGTGAGAGGCATGCGTTCAATCTTGTCAAAAGCGCCAACAACGGTATGGTCCTTAATCGACACAGACAGGGATAAGTCCACACCCAAGACCTCCATGTCTTGTTGCTTCTCTATCGACTTCCCGTCCGGTCTCGATTTACTTTTACCACATGGTTCTGTTCCATGATAGCAGATATAGCCAACCGTGCTCCGGTATCCACCTATATCTCGTAGGTGACAGGATATCACCCGACTTCTACCGGTCTAAGCATGGCTAAGCATATATTCGATCCTGGACCTATACCGGTTAAAGGGTTAATATCTAGACAAGGAATGTACATGCATCAAGTGGTTTCATTCAACTCTTATAACCTAATGCATCAATCATAAATACGTAAGTAAACATTTGTAAATTACTGGGAGACTTATAATGCTCCGGGGCTTGCCTCGTAGAAAGGAAGTAGGGCGGTGGTCAGGACACTCCGGAAGCTCTTCAGGGTTCTGCTCCATGCCTTCGGGAGCTGCGGCTTGCGGATCCTCCTGCGGGTTCCCTTCCTCTGCTTCTTCGAATTCCAACAACGTGATCTCTTCCTCCGATCCTAGATGCATGAGTATGGTATGAGTATTACGAATGCATATATGTTAACAAGTGCATCACGTTGTTTGAGTAGGTGCATATCTCTTCTCAATTATTACTTAACTACTTCTACAATGCACCGACTATGCCACAAATAGTAGCTACTTGTTTCACTCATAACTGGAGTTCTACAAATCCAAAATCAGTGATCCTAGACTTTCTGGAAAGCTTATCAAATTCTCTACAACTTTGTTATTAACCATTTTTACAGTACACATCAGTTTCAACATGCAACTCATCACATTCTAGAATCAGTCCGGAAACTATTTAACATGCAATATAAAGTAATAATACTTCTACTTCATATAATCATTCGAAATTTGACAACATAGAATCTACCAACAGTTTAAACATACCAAATACATTTAAGATAATATAATGGTGAAGTCCAAACTATTTATTTAAATGCCTTTATTATTTTATTTAGATATCTAGGTTAAATAATAAACATATATCAGATGTACTTCATAAATTCTCAAAAATTTACAGTGCCTTACTAATGCTATCAAAGGACTACCATAAAAATTTCATGTCATTTTACCAAGTAGAACATCCTATACAAAAATGACAAGGAAGCAAGGCTTGAAATAGCATAAATAGAAAACCCTATTGAAAAGTGTCAAGCAACAGATTTCCTATTTTTCTTAACATCCATATGGTACTAGGATTACCTCCAACAAATTTCATGAATTTTGGACTCATAAATAATTTATAAAAATCATGCAAGGATTGACTAGCCATAAAAGAAAAATCTATAACTATAAATCTACCCATGCACTGGTCCTCAAATTTTTACCCAAGCTCATATGTGCTAAGACTAGTTTACCACAAAAATTTCATAATTTTTGGAGCACAGGAATTCTAGATATAAAATAAACAAATTTGAATGCATTCAAAAGCACATTTTAAATCCTTATTTAAATCTCTAGAAATTTCTACTATTGAAACCAAGAACATATTTTTCTTAAATACTACACTTCCTAAGCAACACAATCATATTTATTTCACAATTTTTGGAGCTACCAAACTGAAGATACAAAATTCACCAAACAAATCAAAATCTAGAATATTTGAACTAGCCCTCAACACTGCTGTCGTTGACCGGTGGGACCCGGTGGTCAGGGGACCCCACGCGTCAGTGACACGAAACAGGGCAGCGGCGCTGCACAGCGCTGGCGCGGCCAGAGCTCGCCGACGGCGAACTCCCCGGCGGTGACATCATCATGGCATGACCTAGGTGACCTGGCGCATTGATTGAGCTACGTGGGTGGCCTTCTCATCGGAGCTAGCGACTACGGTGGCTACAATGGCGGCACGGCAGGGCGGAACGACGGCGACACATCGGAGGAGGCCACGGCGGCTCGACCTAAGGTGCGGACAAGCATCTATGAATGCTGGGGGACCTAGCGCGCTAGCTAACGGAGCGGGAGGAGGACTGTGGCGGCGTGGCCACGACGACGGGGCTCACGGCGGAACTCCGGCGAGCTTACACGCGCTGCGGTGGCTTACTGGGCTCTGTCAGCGGGCACGGGGAGAAACAATGGGGTGCTGGGGAGACGGTGGAGCTATCACGGTGGTGCGAGAGTGGCTAGGCGCGAGCTGTGCGTGGCTATGGCGACGGCGGAGCTGTGGGCGCTCGACGGCTGTTGCTGCGAGGAAGAAAGGCCGAGGCAACGCAAAAACGGAGTGCGGCTGAGTGCGGGCGGGCGCTGGCGTGAAGAAGGCGCGCTCGGGCGCGTCGTGGCCTGCGCGGACAGACCGGCGGTGACATGCGGCCGTTTCCCACGCCACGCGGCGGCAATGCTCTGCGCCGGTCGGCCACTGTGCCGGTCGATTCAGTTAGTCAGAAACGCGATGGCCGAGCCTGACGATGAGTTTTGACACTCCTTTAATTGCTAATCCGTAGCTTCTCAGCGAAAACGATCTACATGGTTTTTGTAGCCCAAAGTACCAGGTACAACTTTGGTTCAAGCACCTCGTTCTAATTCGCAACAGAGACGGAGTAATATCGTGCTCAACATCGGCTGTCAGTCGGTCAATCGATCAACCACTTAGAAAATTTGCTAAGTGTGGGAAGCTAGATTTTGCTGGTTTTTGTGGGACCCATTCAAGCATGTTAGAAGCTAAATCAGTCTCTGACCCAAAAATAAAAGTTGTTCCTTATGTCAAACACTACAACTTTGCTTTAGTGAACTCCTCCATGCAAGGTCTCTAACACCTAGTTCAACTTTAGTCAAACATGTCACCTTGAAATCATGATACATACTCAAACCATGGCTAAATGACCAAACTAGCCCTAGCCTTAAATACCAAAGTTGTTCATGATGATATCCTAAGCATGTTTGAGCAACTTGTAAGGCCATCCAAACATTTTATGCAGTGGTCACTCATAGAGCTACCTAGGTCAACACATGAAATATTACTTAAGTGCTTGATCATGAAAGGTGGCCTTCATGAACAAGGTTCCTTTTGTTAACCTAAGTGTAGCTAAGGTGTTTTAGTGACTAGCATTACCCACTTGCATTCAATTGTACAAGATCATATGCATATGCTCCAAGAAACACGAGATAACAAGCAATGTTTCATATGTTTCGATCAAATGTTTCAATTGTAAATGATGATTTATGAATGCTTGATGCCCATGCTCATGTTATGCAAGTCAAGTTATGCAAGGCTAACACCCGAGGTGTTACAAAGCACGCAATATTGACCGGTTTAATCGCCGACAAATCGAAGCCGAAGCAGACCAGGAGGCGCGACGCATAAGGGTCCAGCCACGTGACCTCAACGATGCTTTCGATAGGGTGGGGGACAAATAGGTCTTCAGGACTCCAAGTGCCAACATAGCCATCGCCATGGCGACAATGCAACGGCTACCCAACACCTCAGAAACCCAAGCGGTTCGCGATGAAATACAAGCCTATCTGACGGCTGCCATGGCCTAGACCACAGAGATTGTAAATCAAGTCCGGGCTCCATCTGTCTCAGTCGAGTCAAGCCATAGCCACCAGCTCCCAAGTCGCTCACAGCCACTCAACCCACGTGGCTCGCGCAACAACGACCCATTAGACAACCGTCAAGGCAGAAACGGTGGCCACGATGGTGGTCAGGATGACAACCGTTGTCGGGAGGACAACCGTCGCGACGTCTAGGACGATAATCGCCGATACAACCGTGACAATTGCCGCGATAACCATGGTCGTAGGGCTAATCTAGATGGCAATCGAGATCGCTGTGATGGCAATAACGATCTCCGCCATTACCTCGGTGGACGCGATCTGCGCGCTCGCATCAACCAGAGAGCCAACGATCGAGCATCCTACAAAAGCTATCACCGTATGGAGTATGACACTGCCCATGGTCTGTTAGGTTTGAAGCAGTTTACTCCACACCTTCGCCAAGTCATATGGCCCAAGAATTTCAAGCTCGAGAAACTTTAGAAGTACGACGGCAAGGAAAACCCCGAATTATGGGTCATGCTCTACGAAACCGCGTGCAGATCAGCCATGGCTGACGAGCACGTCATGTCTAACTACTTCCCAGTCGCTGTTGGCCATGCAGGTCACCAATGGCTGGTCAGCTTGCCGGCGAACTACTTTAATTCTTGGCAGGAGCTTAAGCAAGCCTTCATCGATAATTTCATCGCTACTTGTGAACAACCAAGCAACAAGTACGATCTGCAACGGATCCGAGATCGGAAAGATGAGCCACTGCGTGAGTATGTCCAGTGTTTCTTAGAGATGCGCATTAAGGTCCCATCAATCTCCGACAACGAGGCAATTGAGGCTTTCATCACTGGCCTCTGCTTCCACGACACCCTAAGAGACAAGCTCCTCCGGAAGAGACCTGAATCGGTCACAGCGCTCCTATCCACCGCTAAGAAATATGCGGATGCCGACGACACTAAGAAGATAATTATTGAAGAAGCAGCAAGGGTTCCACGCTCCGACCACCCCCCACACCATGATGACTACCACAGCAACCATGGTCGGAACGACAATTTTGATCACCGCAACCAGCGCAATGACTCCCATGACCACCGCGACCAACGTAATCAGCGGCGTAACCGCCGTGACGATTACAGGAGCAAGCGTGCTCGGGAAGACGACGGCGAGGTCAATACCATTAAAAAGGGTGGCGGACATCGTAATTACGAAGACGACTACGCCAAAGCATTGAAGGGGCCCTGCCAGCTCCATCCTAAGTCAAACCATACCATAGAGAATTGTCGCGTTCTCAAGTCTATCTATACGTGTCAACAGGCTCCGGATACATCCGACAAGCCTAACGATGCAGGGGAACAGCACAACGAGGATAACAATGACGACGATGCAGACCCTCGTCACAAGTACATCAAGCCAACCGATCGCGTGCACACCATCATCAGAGGCAAAGTGTCCATCGAGACCAAGCGGGAATGCAAGCTGCTCGCCCATGCTTGCTTGAACGTGGCCAACGCCGACAACCTCCTCGCCGATCCATGGCTCCCTCCGTGGTCTCACCGCGAAATCTCTTTTAGTAGAAAGGACCAATGGGCTGCAATACCTGAGCCAGGATATTTTCCCCTGGTCCTCGATCCTTGTATCAACAAGATCCAATTCGATAGAGTACTGATCGACGGCGGCAGCTCCATCGATATACTATTCAAGAACAGTCTGCCCGCTCTGAAGATAGCTCAGGCGGATCTTAAGACATATGAGGCACAGTTCTGGGGTGTTCTCCCCAGACAGAGCTCTACACCTCTCGAGCAGATCACGCTACCTGTGTAGTTTGGGACCCTGGACCACTTCCGCACCGACTACGTCAACTTTGTGGTCGCTGACTTTGACGACACCTACCATGCTATTCTTGGTCGACTGTCGCTCACCAAATTCATGGCCATACCTCATTATAGGTATCTGGTGCTCAAGATGCCTACCAAGAAAGGAGTCCTAACCCTCCGAGGTAATGTGTACGCCGCTTACACCTGCGAAGACGATAGTTTCAAAATAGCAGAGGCCCACGACCTCTCTATTCGCATGGCTAAGACCATGCTCGACGCTAAGAAGACCTTAGCCAACCACCTGGAGATCCCAGAGCTCGAGGCTCCACACAAGAACATCAAGTCAAAGGAGCACAAGGTGATCCAGCTGGTCGACGGCGATTCCAGCAAAATGGCCCTTATTGGGGCCAACCTGGATCCCAAATAGGAAGACGCGCTCATCGAGTTCTTGAGGAACAACATGGATGTGTTCGCATGGAAACCTACCGACATGCCCGGTGTACCTCGGAACTTGATCGAGCACTCCTTGAATGTCAATAGCAAGGCCAAACCTATCAAGCAGAAGCTACGACGGTTCGCTCACGACAAAAAGGAGGTGATTAGGGTAGAAGTTACATGGCTTTTGGTAGCCGGATTTATCAAAGAAGTGTATCATCCGGAGTGGTTAGCCAACCTGATTCTTGTACGCAAAAAGAATAATGAATGGAGAATGTGCGTTGATTACACTGATCTCAACAAACACTGCCCTAAGGACCCCTTTGGCTTACCTCGCATAGACGAGGTCATAGATTCAGCCACTGGTTGCGAGCTCTTTTCCTTTCTCGATTGCTACTCTGGTTATCACCAGATCGCTCTCAAAAAGGACGATCAGATCAAGACGTCTTTCATCACGCCTTTCGATGCCTACTGCTACATGACTATGTCGTTTGGGCTCAAGAACGCCAGGGCTACATACCGACGCGCCATTCAGGCCTACCTCACAGACGAGATAAAAGACGACCTTGTAGAGGCCTATGTGGATGATGTAGTTGTCAAAACCAAGGAAGCACATACCCTTGTTGACAACCTAAAACGCACCTTCGCAGCCCTCAATACATTCCAATGGAAGTTAAACCCAAAGAAGTGCATCTTTGGTGTTCCTTCTGGTATATTGCTAGGCAATGTCGTCAGTTATGACGGCATACGCCCTAATCCAGAGAAAGTCAAAGCTGTCTTAGACATGAAGCCCCCCAAAAAGGTGAAGGATGTCCAGAAGCTTACCGAATGCATAGCTGCTCTCAGCCATTTCATATCAAGATTAGGAGAAAAAGGACTACCATTTTTCGAACTGCTCAAAGCATCTGAGAAGTTTGAGTGGTCGGAGGAAGCAGATGCTGCCTTCACGCAGCTAAAATAATACCTTACATCACCTCTGGTCCTCACTGCTCCCAGAGAAGACAAAACTCTCCTACTTTATATTGCGGCAACCAATTGGGTGGTCTCCACTACTATGGTGGTCGAGCGCGACGAGCCGGGCCACGCCTATAAGGTACAACGGCCAATTTATTTCATCAGTGAAGTACTCAACGAATCCAAGACCAGGTACCCACAGATTCAGAAACTGCTCTACGCCATACTGATAACATCCTAAAAGTTGAGACATTACTTTGACAGATATCGTGTGGTGGTTATGACCGAGTACCCTTTGGGGGACATCATTCCTAATAAGGATGCGAACGGGCACATCGTCAAATGGGCAATGGAGCTATGCCCCTTCTCCTTGGAATTTGCAAGCTGTACTACAATCAAATCTCAGGCACTCATTGATTTCATCATCGAGTGGACAGACGTAAGCATGCCTGCCTCTCCAAGATCTGACGAATATTGGATGATGTACTTCGATGGCTCTCTCAACATTGATGGTGCGGGAGCAGGAGTTCTTTTCGTGTCACCATCCAAGGAGCAGCTCCGGTATGTCCTCAGGATTTATTTCCCAGCGTCTAATAATGCCGCCGAATATGAAGCATGCCTGCATAGTTTACGCATTGCGATTGAGCTTGGTGTTAAATGTCTCTATGTCTATGGAGACTCGGCTCTGGTCATCAACCAACTCAACAAGGACTGGGACACAACCAGCGAGAAGATGGACGCATACTGCAAATTGATCAGAAAGCTGGAAGGCAGGTTCTATGGCATCGAATACATACACGTGGTCTGGGACAAGAATCAAGCAGCGGATGCACTATCAAAGTTAGGATCATCCCGAGCCAAAATCCCACATGGCGTATTCGTCCAAGACCTACTCACGCCTTCCATCGAAGAGGAAGTTTCCACGGTAGGTAAGCCTCCAGACCAGCAATTGGTGGCTATGGTTCTGGCGTCGAGCACCATCGGGCCACCTCCGACCACTCATGAGCCCGACTGGAGAATACCTTTCATCAAGTACTTAACAGATTGTAACACCTCGGGTGTTTAAATATTAAAATCTGACATGTCATCATATGTATTGCAAAGCATTTGGCATTTGGTGAAAACTTTGAGATGCATATACTAATACAAGTTTATATTTATGTGGTATGTGTTGCAATGTATTGTTTGACTCAAGTTCAATGTTTGTTTGGATTTTGAATTTTTCGAGAAAACCCCGCTTTTCAACATTTAAATCCTACCCTGAAAATCCATTTCAAAATCTAAGCATATTTTGGGGTTGGGCCCAAAATCAAAAGTGTAGAGCTTGGTAAGTTATACAAAGTTTATTTTTGGAGTTTTTCAAGTTGTTTAGAAAAATTTTGAGTAATTCAAAAAGGCGTAATTCGTTAAATTTCCCTATTTGAATTCAAAAGTTCATTTCAAAATCTAGACCGAATTAGGAAATGGTTATAAAAGCAAAGTTGTAGAACTTTTGATTTTGAACAACTTTTATTTTTGGAGATTTTTGAGTTGTTATGAAAATTTGGGAGTAATTTGTGAATTTTGGCGAATGGCAAACTTGTAATTTCGATGAACAGTGTTCACCGCTTGCGCTACACCGCCGGCGAGCTTCGGCTTGCTTCCAGTCGTGCGCGTGGCCGTCTGGGCATCGCGTTGGCGCACTGAAGGCTTCATCGTGGCTTCCTTGAGCTTCCTGGCCATCCTTTTAAGCCTGAGCCGCCATCGTCGTTGCCCTTCTCCCTTGCTCTGTTTTCCCGTCGCCGCTGCTCCACTCCGGCGAGCCCGTGCCATCGTTGTCGTGCTCCACCATCGCTGATAAGCTAGTCCCAGCTCCGCTTTAGCCTTACATGCTCAGCCAACCCATCAATTCAGCTTAATTTCGCTGGGAACCACCACTCGTCGTGTTTCTTCTCCACGACCGGTAGCCCCGCCGTCGAGCCCGCGTCGCCGTGGCCAGCGCGCTACGGTGAGTCCCTGCCCTTGCCGAGTCTTGCTTCGGCTTCGCTGCAATGATGTAGTGCTTTGTGACCCATTGGTTTCTCATTTTGACCACCACAGCTACCGGAGCATCGCCGTCATTGAAGATCGCTCCGCCGTGAACCCTGTCAACGTCGACCCGTGTCATCGTAGCTCATCCGGTCCCATTCTTTGCTCCAACGTGTTCGTGGTGAGCTACTGGACCTTCCCATGCCCTCTGTTTCCCTGTTTTAAGCTTCGTTTCGCCGGCGTAGCACTGCCGTGTCACCGCGTCCGCCATGGCCGACGACGAGCTAGTGTAGGGCCGTAATCCATGCTGATAGGGACGTCAATCGATACGCCTAGACTTGGTGATCATTTTGGTACGTTGGCCGTCGGCGAGATATCGCTGGTCAGAGCCGTCGCCGTCATGGTCAGAGCGCGAGGAAGGGGATGACAGGTGGGGCCACCATGTCAGTGACTCAGCGTTCAAATGGATTTTTCTATTTTCAGATTTGAATAAATAGTGTCTGTTTTTGTTATTTTTGTGTAGATTTATTTAGAGCTCCAAAAATTATGAAACTTTTTGAGTGACTTCTTTGTGATGTATAGTATTTAATAAAAATATGAAATAATATTTTTCAGTACTTTTTGAATATGATAAAAATTGCTCAATTTATTAATAAATGGATTTCCATAATTTTTCTAGGCTTATTTATTTATCCAAAAATTATGAAATTTGTTTTGCCACTTAGTTAACATGTAATAAACATGTACTAAAATTTTGAGCTCAATTAGAATAAATTGATTTATTTCATAATTTTGAATTAAATAATTAATTCATAAAAGCAAATAGTAACCTTTAATGATTTAGGTTTTTGTTTGGACTTTTGGATTGAGTGATGACCTTGGGTCCTTAGTTGATGATGATCCTTGGCAATTGATGTATGTGTTATGAAAAAGGATTTAGTTGGTTGACTTGCAACTGTACCACGAAGGAAAGTTGTATTCAAATTGTTAATTTTGCATCCATCATCGAGCATCATGTTTCATATTCCACATCATGTTAAACATGGCATTGTTATTATGTGTAGTGAACGAAGGTGAAAACGTGGTAGTTAATCAAGCTATTGAGGAGGTTAATCCGTCTGTTGAGGTCGGATCAAATCCTTGTGTAACGTCGCAGGAACCGGACTTTTCCGTCAACGAAGGCAAGCCCCGGATGCATACAACCCTACCTTGTGTTTTACAAATTAATTTCGCTTTTGCTTTCTGTTACTACATTAAGTGATTAGGAGTTAAGTAAGAGCCTAATTGGTGCATTACCACCCTTGTTATTCCATATTTACCATATTACCAGTTTTAAACTCGTATATGCCTAGTTTTGCTTAGCTATGCGTAGAACGATGAAAGTCGGGTGACCCCCTGCCACCTGCAAGTTTTAAATGGGACATTGGTCAATATTGTTAGCATGTGATATGGGAATGTGGAGTAATAAATCTAGACCGGGCGGACTCGGTGTGTGTGAGCCACAAGACATGGAGGTCTTGTGAGTGGGTTCTTTCCGCCTGTGTCGATTAAGGCACGTCCGTTGTTGAATTGTATGAGGTGAGAATTTGTAGTACTAACCACATACTCCGGTAAGCCTGAACTTGGAAATTCTATTACGAGAATGGATACTCGCGCACTGGGAGTGGAGAGATGGCGGGAATAGCGTGTACCCACGTGGCCATGGGCTGGAATGGTGGAGTACTGTATTCTCGGGTGGCATGGACCCGTTCTTGTTTTAGAGGATCCGATGGTAGGTTGATATATGTGAGTCGGGGACCTGCATATGTTGTGTGGTCTGGAATCCCCAGCTGGGCTTAATCGGTTTGAATCGTCGTTGCTCCTCGGTTATGGAGACTCAACTCACTGTTCATCATCGTAGAATTAATAACCGGAACTTGAATAAGGCTTGTAAAGGTGTTGGATATGAAGTTTCATGATCTTAGTGCGGATCATGTCAGCTTTGTATATAATTCTTAAGAAGTTTTCTATATAAAGAATGTTGTTAAAAGAGCTTTTACACAAAAGAACTTTGATCATTGTTAAAGCTATACCTTGAATCCCTGAGCCTGTATTACTGAGTTTATCAGTTAATATTTCGGTTAAGTCTTGTTGAGTACTTTTGTACTTAGGGTTCATTGACCCCTTGTTGCAGGTGAGCTTCATGAGCAGATCTGTTTTGGATCGTGCTGCATGACTATCGTTCGTTCTGACGATGAGAAGTAAATGTGTGATCCTTGGGTAGGATGTTTATTTTGTGTGTTAAGTATATGTTCATTATGCCACTCCACTACTACTATGGTTTGTAATAATTATCGAACTTAGTTTGTAAGGTTTGAAACAACTGGTTTGTGAACTATGTTATCGTAAGACTTCCGCTGTTTTTACTCTAGTTTTGATATTTGAATAAATGTTGTAATACTGCAATGACTCTGTAACGTGATCCTGCTCGGAAATTATGGATGATTCGGGGTTCCCTGAGGACACCCGACAGTCTTTTTAAGTTATTGGAAACATATGCATAAATGTCAAAGGTCATCGGACAGTGACAGGTACATGTGGGCCTTATAACTTAGGAGGTTCTGCCACAGAATGGTATCAGAGCGATCGTTACAAGGTTTTTGTTGTATTGTTTTACAAAAACTTCAAAATGATTTGGATGACTAAATTTAACTTGTTAATTTGGTCCAAATTGCTTCTGACTTATCTTATTTCTTTCTCACCATTCCCTATTGGATTAAAAAGGTTTTGTGTGGTGGAGTAGTAATCATACTATGCCCTATATAAAAACAAATGTTGTTTATGTGTATTATAAACTTTGCTGTTTTTGTTCGTAAGAACGATTCATGCATCAGGAATAATTCACTCGTTACTTCCTTCACCTCTTAGTCTGGAATTAAGTAGTGAGTCTGGTTGGAGGAATGTAATCCATCTTAGCTACTTTTTGGATTTTGATCAAATGATCTTACTTGGATTAAATTGGCTTCCTACAGTATGGCTCGTGCCAAGATGACGCCCCGTAAGTCCACCGGACCCAAAGGAGATCCTCGTCACCAACTTGCCCCTAGAAATAATGGTGCTAGCAGTAGCAGCTCTAGGCCTGATCCCCAGGCAGAGATACTAAGGGTTTCTATGGAGTTAGCATAATCTACGAGAGATAGGGCTTTGGATGTTATACAAATAGGAGAATTACAGGGTCAATTGAGGCAGCTCACCACCACGCATAGGAACTACGAAAACATGTTAGTTCATACGGTGGAAGGAAGAAATGAAGCTTGGCACAGGGAAAATGTAGCTAGAGCTAGAACTCATGAGCTAGAATTCTATGTAGAAGATTTAGAAGAACATAATACGTATCTACATGAGGAGGTTCATAGGCTTAGCAATCTACTAAATCCGAATCATGAGCCTCAAGCTGATGCCATGGACCCCGGTGTCATCCTTGCCGATGATGATGAATCGGGAGAGGAAGAAGAAGAAGATCCTGAAGAATTAGTAATGATTGATGAAAGTGATGATGAAGGTGGTAATAATTCCGGAATGGATACCGAGCCTGAAGTTTGAAGAAATTGAGGAAAAGAGTAGAGTTGTATAATAGTAGCTTTAGTTTAAGTTATGTAGTTCTATTTTCGTACTCATGGGTTTGTTTGTACATTAGTAAACTCTATGTAATGTGTCTAGAGTAAGCTTTAGTACAATTCAATAAAGACATGTGAATAAAGTTTGGTTTGTTATGAGCAGATGCATCGTACACGGGGTTCGTTTATTCCGGGAACTTCACAAGATGAGGACGGTATTCCAGATCTGCCACCAATTCCAACCAATTTAGCTGATGCTATAACTGCACTTGTCAATGTGATGGCTGAAAATTCTCGTTTGCTTCATGAGATGGCTCAGAGTAATCAGAATCAGATGTACGGAAACCATGGACGCCACCATAACCGACAGGAGGCTACATATGTTGATTTTATAGACACAAGACCCCCGGTGTTCACCAAGGCAGATGAACCATTGGAGGCTGATGACTGGCTTCGAACCATGGAACAGAAATTTGACCTTATCCCATGCACGAAGTATCAGAAACCTACGTTTGCTGCCCAACAACTTAGAGGAGCAGCAAGTGTTTGGTGGGCAAACTTAGTGGCTATGCAACCAGCTGGCATTCCAATAACTTGGGCTGAGTTTCGTACAGCCTTCAGAGCCCATTATATTCCCGAAGGAGTGATGGCTATGAAGCTAGATGAATTCATTGCTTTGAAACAAGGAGATCAAAGCGTGATGCAGTATGTGGGAAGATTTAATCATCTGTCCCAATATGCATCCGAACATGTTAATACTGATGCCAAGAAGAAGAGGTGGTTTATAAGAGGCCTGAATACCAAGTTGCAGACTATGATGACCACTTGCACCAATGTCACTTACCATGAGGCAGTAAATATTGCAATTGCTTCAGAATCAAAGTATCGGCAGCATAAGGAGCTCAAAAAGAAAAAGAGTGTGCCGTCTGGATCTTTTGGGAGAAATCCGAAGAGGCAGAGGGTGATTTATCATCCAGTACATCATAATCATCCTCCTTATCGTCCGCCATAGTTCCAAGCCGGGCAACAGTCAAATGTCCATCCTGCTATAACCTATCCAAGTTCACAGTCAACCAATACTCCTGGTGGCAATGCTCCAACATCCCAGGGTCACAACTATCCGTGCTACAATTGTGGAAGGACTGGTCATTTCTCTAGGGAATGTCCATATCCTAGGCAGGCTAATCAAAATTAACAGAAGGCCCCTGCTAATCAACAACAGGGTCAGGCACCAAACAAGAACCCCAATCAGAATGCTCAGAAGGGCAAAGATGAGAGGAAGATAGGACGGGTGTTCTATATTCAAGCTGGAGAAATTCCGAAAGGGGAGCTAGTGATGATGGGTATGTTTCTATTGCCAATCACCCTGCAGTTATACTTTTTGATTCTGACGCATCACATTCATTCATCAATAGAACATTTGTCGTGAAGCATGAAATTTCAATTGGGGCAACAAAGGAAAGTTTCTTTATACAGTCGCCTGGGGGACGTCTATGTACTAAGGAAATGGTATACCAGGTACCCATAAACCTGGGTGGGCATATTTTTCCCACTACCATGATTATCCTTAAGGATCAGGATATAGATGTAATCTTGGGAATGAATTGGATGTATCAGCATAAGGCTGTTATAGATATTTTGAATAGGACTTTAAGAGTAAGTTTGCCTGATAGTAATTCTCAACTTCTTATCCAACTTCCAACCCTAAGAAGATCAGTGGGCAAGATTTGTGCAACTGCTGTCAAAGAGATTAGAGATATTCTGGTAGTGTGTGAATTTCCGGATGTGTTTCCTGAAGATTTACCCGGTCTACCACCTGATAGGGATGTACAGTTCAATATAGAGTTACAACCTAGAACAGCTCCGATTTCTCAGAGAGCTTATAGGATGCCACCTAAGGAATTGGCCGAGTTGAAGACTCAGTTACAAGAATTGATTGAGAAAGGGTTTATGCAACCTAGTTCTTCACCTTGGGGATGTCCGGCAATTTTTGTGAAAAAGAAAGATGACACTTTGAGGTTATGTGTCAACTATCGTCCATTGAATGAAGTGACCATCAAGAATAAGTATCCATTACCTCAGATAGATCTGCTTTTTGATCAATTGGCCAGAGCTAACGTTTTCTCCAAGATAGATTTGAGGTCAGGATATTACCAAATCAAGATAAAGCCTGAAGATATTCCCAAAATGGCATTTACCACAAGATATGGATTATATGAATACTTGGTAATGTCTTTTGGTTTGACAAATGCTCCAGCTCATTTCATGTATCTAATGAACTCAGTATTCATGCCTGAGCTAGACAAGTTTGTAGTGGTGTTTATTGATGACATTTTAGTATATTCCAAGAATAAGAAAGAACATGCGGAACATCTCAGAATTGTTCTGACCCGCTTGAGAGAACATCAACTATATGCCAAGTTCAGCAAGTGTGATTTTTGGCTTAAGGAAGTGCAATTTCTTGGACATGTCTTATCAGCCGAAGGAGTTGCAGTTGATCCAAGCAAAGTGAAGGATGTGCTTGATTGGAAACCGCCAACCATAGTTCATCAAGTTTGGAGTTTTCTAGGTTTGGCGGGGTATTACCGTCGGTTTATTCCAGATTTCTCAAAAATATCAAAGTCCATAACTGAATTGTTGAAGAACCAAGTTAAGTTTGTCTGGTCATCAGATTGTGAGGAGGCTTTCCAGACTTTGAAGAGACTGTTAACCACTGCACTAGTATTAGCCCAACCTGACATCGAGAAGCCGTTTGATGTTTATTGTGATGCTTCAGGTATTGGTATTGGATGTGTGTTGATGCAAGAAGGCCGAGTCATTGCTTATGCGTCCCGGCAACTTAAGCAACATGAAGAACACTATCCGACTCATGATTTGGAGTTAGCAGCTGTGGTTCATGCTCTGAAGATTTGGCGGCATTACCTGCTTGGTAATACATGTCATATGTATACAGACCACAAGAGCTTAAAGTATATCTTTACTCAGTCAGAGTTGAACATGCGACAAAGAAGATGGTTAGAACTGATTAAGGATTATGATTTGGAAGTACATTATCACCCCGGTAAAGCAAATGTGGTTGCAGATGCCCTCAGTCGCAAAAGTTATTGCAATTGTCTGACAGTGAGAACAATGGGTTTGAATTTATGTCAAGAAATGGAAAAGTTGAATGTAGAAGTAATTCAACAAGGAAGTTTGACCAACATAATTGTTGAAGCCACTATTCGAGATCAAGTTATTGCTGCTCAGAAGGAAAACAAGGGTATAGCCCATATTAAGGAAAGAGTCAAGAATGGAAAAGCGGAATGCTTTAGTATTGACAATGAAGATGTGTTGTGGTTCAAGGATCGCCTGGTGGTACCAAAAGTTCCTGAGTTGCGGCAGTCAATTCTAGATGAGGCACATGCTACTAGGTTATCAATCCATCCAGGAAGTAACAAGATGTACCATGACTTGAAGCAAAGATTCTAGTGGACTAAAATGAAAATAGAGATTGCTAGATACATAGCAAAGTGTGATACTTGTCAAAAGGTGAAAGCTATACATTTGAGGTCTGCTGGTGAGTTACAACCATTACCTATTCCATCTTGGAAGTGGGAGGACATAAGTATGGACTTTATTGTTGGTCTACCCAAGACATCAAAGGGATTTGACTCAGTATGGGTTATTGTAGATCGACTCACTAAGTCAGCACATTTTCTTCTAGTCAAGACAATATATCCTATGATCCAATATGCCAAGATGTATTTAGCAAGAATCATGAGTCTCCATGGAGTACCCAAGACTATTGTGTCAGATAGGGGTACACAGTTTGTCTCCAACTTTTGGAAACAATTGCATTCTTCATTGGGCACCAAACTTCTGTATAGTACAGCTTATCATCCGCAGACTGATGGACAGACTAAAAGGGTTAATCAAGTACTTGAAGATATGTTAAGGTGTTGTGTCCTTAACTATTCCAATAAGTGGGACGAATGCTTACCTTTGGCCGAGTTCTCATACAACAATAGTTATCAGGAAAGCATTAGAATGGCTCCATTTGAAGCACTCTATGGTCGTAGGTGCAGAACATCATTGAGTTGGTCTGAGCCAGGAGAGAGAAGATTCTTTGGAGTTGACCTTGTGAAAGAAACAGAAGACAAGGTTAGGCAAATACAGAGTAATCTGAAGATAGCTCAGTCCCGCCAAAAGAGTTATGCAGATAGACAACGGAGACCATTGGTATTCAACAAAGGAGATTTTATATATCTGAAAGTATCACCAATGAAGGGAGTTAACCGTTTTGGTGTTAAAGGAAAGTTGGCACCCCGATACATTGGACCATATCAAATTTTGGAGAGGTATGGAAAAGTGGCATATCGCTTGAAATTACCTGAACATCTTGCAGCTGTGCATGATGTGTTCCATGTTTCTCAATTGAAGAAGTGTCTCCGAGTGCCTGAACATAATGTTGAAGTTGAAGGAGTGGAACTAGAACCGGATTTAACTTATTCCGAATATCCTATCCGAGTGTTAGATCAGAAAGATCGTGTTACTCGAAGATGGACAATCAAGTTCTATAAGATACAATGGAATCAACATTCAGAAGAGGAAGCTACTTGGGAATCCAAAGATTACTTGTTAGAAAAGTTTCCAGAATTTCTAGCGTCAATATAGAATAGAGTAATGTAAGTTGAGTTCGGTAGTACAAATTGTGTTTTGTAAAGGGACCTCAGCTGTTTTATGAACAGAGTTTGTATGTGTTCTCGCGACACATTTCCTTTTCCATTACTTACCCTATGGCTTTGAATCTCGGGGCGAGATTTCTTTTAGGGGGAAGGATTGTAACACCTCGGGTGTTTAAATATTAAAATCTGACATGTCATCATATGCATTGCAAAGCATTTGGCATTTGGTGAAAACTTTAAGATGCATACACTAATACAAGTTTATATTTATGTGGTATGTGTTGCAATGTATTGTTTGACTCAAGTTCAATGTTTGTTTGGATTTTGAATTTTTCGAGAAAACCCCGCTTTTCAACATTTAAATCCTACCCTGAAAATCCATTTCAAAATCTAAGCATATTTTGGGGTTGGGCCTAAAAGCAAAAGTGTAGAGCTTGGCAAGTTATACAAAGTTTATTTTTGGAGTTTTTCAAGTTGTTTAGAAAAATTTTGAGTAATTCAAAAAGGCGTAATTTGTTAAATTTCCCTATTTGAATTCAAAAGTTCATTTCAAAATCTAGAGCGAATTAGGAAATGGTTATAAAAGCAAAGTTGTAGAACTTTTGATTTTGAACAACTTTTATTTTTGGAGATTTTTGAGTTGTTATGAAAATTTGGGAGTAATTTGTGAATTTTGGCGAATGGCAAACTTGTAATTTTGATGAACAGTGTTCACCGCTTGCGCTACACCGCCGGCGAGCTTCGGCTTGCTTCTAGTCGCGCGCGTGGCCGTCTAGGCATCGCGTTGGCGCGCTGAAGGCTTCGTTGTGGCTTCCTTGAGCTTCCTGGCCATCCTTTTAAGCCTGAGCCGCCATCGTCGTTGCCCTTCTCCCTTGCTCTGTTTTCTCGTCGCCGCTGCTCCACTCCGGCGAGCCCGTGCCGTCGTTGTCGTGCTCCACCGTCGCTGATAAGCTAGTCCCAGCTCCGCTTTAGCCTTACGCGCTCAGCCAACCCATCAATTTAGCTTAATTTCGCTGGGAACCACCGCTCGTCGTGTTTCTTCTCCACGGCCGGCAGCCCCGCCGTCGAGCCCACGTCGCCGTGGCCAGCGCGCTACGGTGAGTCCCTGCCCTTGCCGAGTCTTGCTTCGACTTTGCTGCAATGATGTAGTGCTTTGTGACCCATTGGTTTCTCATTTTGACCACCACAGCTACCGGAGCATCGCCGTCGTTGAAGATCGCTCCGCCGTGAACCCTGTCAACGTCGACCCGTGTCATCGTAGCTCATCCGGTCCCATTCTTTGCTCCAACGTGTTCGTGGTGAGCTACTAGACCTTCCCATGCCCTCTGTTTCCCCATTTTCAGCTTCGTTTCGCCGGCGTAGCACTGCCGTGTCACCGCGTCCGCCATGGCCGACGACGAGCTAGTGTAGGGCCGTAATCCGTGCTGATAGGGACGTCAATCGATGCGCCTAGACTTGGTGATCATTTTGGTACGTTGGCCGTCGCCGTTGATCTCATCGTCGGCGAGATATCGCTAGTCAGAGCCGTCGCCGTCATGGTCAGAGCGCGAGGAAGGGGATGACAGGTGGGGCCACCATGTCAGTGACTCAGCGTTCAAATGGATTTTTCTATTTTCAGATTTGAATAAATAGTGTCTGTTTTTGTTATTTTGTGTAGATTTATTTAGAGCTCCAAAAATTATGAAAATTTTTGAGTGACTTCTCTGTGATGTATAGTATTTAATAAAAATATGAAATAACATTTTTCAGTACTTTTTGAATGTGATAAAAATTGCTCAATTTATTAATAAATGGATTTCCATAATTTTTCTAGGCTTATTTATTTATCCAAAAATTATGAAATTTGTTTTGCCACTTAGTTAACATGTAATGAACATGTACTAAAATTTTGAGCTCAATTAGAATAAGTTGATTTATTTCATAATTTTGAATTAAATAATTAATTGATAAAAGCAAATAGTAACCTTTAATGATTTAGGTTTTTGTTTGGACTTTTGGATTGAGTGATGACCTTGGGTCCTTAGTTGATGATGATCCTTGGCAATTGATGTATGTGTTATGAAAAAGGATTTAGTTGGTTGACTTGCAACTGTACCGCGAAGGAAAGTTGTATTTAAATTGTTAATTTTGCATCCATCATCGAGCATCATGTTTCATATTCCACATCATGTTAAACATGGCATTATTATTACGTGTAGTGAACGAAGGTGAAAACGTGGTAGTTAATCAAGCTGTTGAGGAGGTTAATCCGTCTATTGAGGTCGGATCGAATCCTTGTGTAACGTCGCAGGAACCGAACTTTTCCGTCAACGAAGGCAAGCCCCGGATGCATACAACCCTACCTTGTGTTTTACAAATTAATTTCGCTTTTGCTTTCCGTTACTGCATTAAGTGATTAGGAGTTAAGTAAGAGCCTAATTGGTGCATTACCACCCTTGTTATTCCATATTTACCATATTACCAGTTTTAAACTCGTATATGTCTAGTTTTGCTTAGCTATGCGTAGAACGATGAAAGTCGGGTGACCCCCTGCCACCTGCAAGTTTTAAATGGGACATTGGTCAATATTGTTAGCATGTGATATGGGAATGTGGAGTAATAAATCTAGACCGGGCAGACTCGGTGTGTGTGAGCCACAAGACATGGAGGTCTTATGAGCGGGTTCTTTCCGCCTGTGTCGATTAAGGCACGTCCGTTGTTGAATTGTATGAGGTGAGAATTTGTAGTACTAACCACATACTCCGGTAAGCCTGAACTTGGAAATTCTATTACGAGAATGGCTACTCGCGCACTAGGAGTGGAGAGATGGCGGGAATAGCGTGTACCCACGTGGCCATGGGCTAGAATGGTGGAGTACTATATTCTCGGGTGGTGCGGACCCATTCTTGTTTTAGAGGATCCGAGGGTAGGTTGATATATGTGAGTCGGGGACCTACATATGTCGTGTGGTCTGGAATCCCCAGCTAGGCTTAATCGGTTCAAATCGTCGTTGCTCCTCGGTTATGGAGACTCAACTCACTGTTCATCATCGTAGAATTAATAACCGGAACTTGAATAAGGCTTGTAAAGGTGTTGGATATGAAGTTTCATAATCTTAGTGCGGATCGTGTCAGCTTTGTATATAATTCTTGAGAAGTTTTCTATATAAAGAATGTTGTTAAAAGAGCTTTTACGCAAAAGAACTTTGATCATTGTTAAAGCTATACCTTGAATCCCTGAGCCTGTATTACTGAGTTTATCAGTTAATATTTCGGTTAAGTCTTGTTGAGTACTTTTGTACTCAGGGTTCGTTGACCCCTTATTGCAGGTGAGCTTCATGAGCAGATCTGTTTTGGATCGTGCTGCATGACTATCATTCATTCTGATGATGAGAAGTAAATGTATGATCCTTGGGCAGGATGTTTATTTTGTGTGTTAAGTATATGTTCATTATGCCACTCCACTACTACTATGGTTTGTAATAATTATCGAACTTAGTTTGTAAGGTTTGAAACAACTGGTTTGTGAACTATGTTATCGTAAGACTTCTGCTGTTTTTACTCTGGTTTTGATATTTGAATAAATGTTGTAATACTGCAATGACTCTGTAACATGATCCTGCTCAGAAATCATGGATGATTCGGGGTTCCCCGAGGACACCCGACAGTCTTTTTAAGTTATTGGAAACATATGCATAAATGTCAAAGGTCATCGGATAGTGACAGGTGCATGTGGGCCCTATAACTTAGGAGGTTCTGCCACACAGATGGCAGCGGTTATACTGATCGGATAGAAAACGAGCGCCTGATGCGTTGCAGTAAGCAGTATCTGCTCGTCGATGGCAAGTTATGGCGCAAAAACGCAAAGGAGGAAATCTTGATGAAGTGTATAACCCAGGAGGAAGGCGAACATCTCCTAGATCAAATCCACTCTGGCTCCTACGGCAACCACGCGACCTCAAGAACACTGGTCGGTAAGGCTTTCCGAGCAGGGTTCTATTGGCCGTCAGCAGTAGCCGACGCAGAGAAGCTAGTCCGCCACTGTGAGGGTTGTTAGTTCTTCACCAAGAGAATCCACATACCAGCACATGAGATCCAGATGATACCAGCCTCTTGGCCCTTCACATGCTGGGGACTGGATATGATCGGGCCTTTCAAACCGGCTCCTGGGAAATTTACATGCGTCTTTGTACTGATTGACAAATTTTCTAAGTGGATAGAATACATGCCTTTGGTATAGGCATCCTCAGAGAAGGCTATCATGTTCCTCGACCAGGTCATCCACCGTTTCAGCGTACCCAACAACATCATCACCGATCTAGGTACTCAGTTCACCGAGAACGCTTTTTGAGACTTCTGCGATGAAAGGAGCATAGTAGTAAAATACGTCTTGATGGCGCACCCTAGAGCTAATGGACAAGTCGAGCGGGCAAATGGCATGATCTTGGATGCATTGAAGAAGAGGATGTATAGAGAAAACGACAAAGCTCCTGGAAGATGGCTCAAAGAGTTACCAGCCGTGGTCTAGGGCCTCAGAACTCAGCCCAGTCGTAACACCGGTATCTCACCGTACTTTATGGTTTATGGCGCTGAGGCAGTCCTTCCAGTAGATATAGCTTTCAAATCAGCACGGGTAGAGAACTTCAATGAAGGAAGGGTCAATGAAGTACGAGAACTAGAAGTGAACAGTGCAGAAGAGAAATGGCTTGATTCTTGTGTACGTACGGCCAAATACCTTGCTGTTTTGCGCAGGTATTACAACAAGAACGTTAAAGAGCGGTTCTTCATGGTCGGGGACCTGGTCCTGAAGTGGAAGACGAACCAGGCTGGCGTCCATAAACTCACAACCCCATGGGAGGGTCCTTTCATGATCAAGGAGGTCACACGACCAACGTCTTACAGGTTATCTCACCTGGACGGTACTGACATACCAAACTCGTGGCACGTCGACAAGCTTAGACGTTTCTATGCTTAACTATTGAGATATGTACTCCTCTTGTACTTTTGATTTACTTCAATAAAGCAATTATGATTTCTCCGACCACTCTAATGTGTCACTTCGAATTTTATGGTTATTCTAACTTAGCCAGTAAAAGCCGACCACCACTTCTTCTACGGTTTTTGGAGCAGGCCCTGTCTCCGGTTCCTCCCAACACATGCATGGGATCCACTCTCTACGTTATGGGTGATCGGCAGGTCCCCCTTGGTTTGACTTGTCCGCGTCTACGTGTGCATAGGTCACCGTACCTCACACTCCGACCACATGGCAAACTAGGGCCGCACAAACTTTTTGGGATGATGTGTCGAGCAAAATGGTACAACTAAATAGAACGTTAACATGTTCTCACTTAGTTACACCAAGATAAAGTTTCAAGCTTAAATACATTTTATACAAAGCAAACAAGCTTATAATGATATACAGTTACATTATTACAAGCTTGCCTGAAGAGGCTCAAGTTTACAATAACACAACTATGTCCTCCTTCTACAGCTCTAAGTCTATTACATTGGCTGGTCGGGGCGCATGGCACTTACTGCTCGCCGCTTCCGATATCCTACTCGAGTCTCAGGGACTCTTGTGCTAGTCGAGCTGAAGGGGATGGCCCCGCCGGTGCTTGGCTGGTCGAGACCGCAGGCTTCGTTGGTTGGCTTGCAACTGATGGCGTTTCTAGCTTACTTGTCAATGGCGTACCCTGTACAGGTGCTGTCCCACCTCCACACAGGTTAATGTCGCTAATTATCTTTGACAACAAGTCCAGCTGGGCCGTCTGAAGCTCCTCTGCCTTGTCTGGGTCTACCTCCTTTGGGTACCCAGCCTTCAGGCGCTTGAGATCGATCTGGGGGTAGTGGGCATGCACCATGCTTAGTACATGGGCACCCATGTACTCACCTGCCTCATTCATGAACTCTTGGAACCATCCCCACGCTTGTCTGCATCTCTCGACCAGTCCGAGCTGGGGCGTCCTTGGCTCTTCCTCTATGAGCGTCGGGTCGATAAGGTCGAGGACGGGCACAACGCTAGTTGCCACTTCTTGGCACTAGTTCTTCCACGTGTCCCGCTCCTCAGTGGCCTCGAGGCATTGTGCTTTCCAGCTGTCACGCTCTTTGATCACGGCCTCTAGGTGCCTCTTGGCATTGACTTTTAAAACTAAAAACCGTACAAGACATCAAATGTAATGACACGACAAGACAAGCTGGCCGACCAGGTTCTAGTTCTGTGCCTCTAGCTCTGCCCTCTTCTGGTCGGCGGCTTCAAGTTGGCGGCGCAAGTGTTCCACCTCGGCCACCAGTTCTTTATTATTCACCGTAATTCCCTCAATCTGGTCGAAGCACCTCTTTCGGTACTTCGCGGTCTTCATCAAGTCCTGCATATAAACAAACTAAGTCATATAGATTGACTACATAATAGGGTCAAGTGGTCAAGCCAAACATACCTGGACTTCTGTCACCAGATGTTTTGCCACCCGTTCGACTCTTAGGGTCTCTTCGACCTCTAGGATTTCTTCGTGCATAACCCACTCGTCGTTCCGCCAGCGCGACACATATACATGTTGTCGCTTATCTTGGGGATGGCCCAGGACCTCTTCTACTTCGTCCTCTATAGCCTCCTGTTCAGGGGGCCGTGCTGGTCTGGAATCTGCAGTCTCCGTGACCACCACGGCTTTCCCACAAGCCGTTGCATCGGCAAGAGTGCTCTGTGCCACCTCTGGCTGCTGCTCCTTGGCTTGGTCTGGTTCCCTTGGCGCCAAGGTATCCACCTCAGCAGGGTTAGTGCTCGGAACACTTGTACTTAGCTTAGCTATCTTCTCGACCAGCTTCTCGGGGACTATCGTCGGGCCGCTCGCCTGCTGAGGTTCCGGCGGAGTTTCTTCTACAGGTTCCTCCATGGCTGGCTGCTGGGCAGTTTTTTCTGCCATTGTTGGCAAGGTCGTGCCGCACCCGGCTAGTTGGTCAAGATTTTCGGTGGACGCTGACCTAATACATCAGAGAAAAGTTCAGAAGACAATAGTATTCAATATAAATTATAAGCTTACATCAAAGTTACAGATACTTACAGCTTGGACACGCGGAATGATGTGGCGAAGGAGCATCTCTTCGACCGCCCCTGCTCCACGTGCTTGGCAGATTCCACTGGATCTCTTCCCACCACCAGTACAGGCGCCGCGGTTTGATGCTCAACATTTCCCCCACTTGTCCTCTGTGCTGTAGTGGTCGGTGATGTGATCACTGCTGGCACAGAGGAGCCACCCTGCTCCATCGACACCATTTGCCTCCTCCTCTTTCAAGGGACGAGCCGGAAGATGTCCGCATCCTCTACTTCGTCATCTGAAAGGGGGAAGATGGCTTGGCGCCATTTGTGGGTAGCCGGCCGCTTGCCAGTAGCTCTAGTCGATGCATCCTCCGCAACCTCGAGTGCCGCCCAGTGGATGTCTTCGGTCCTGGCACTAGTCTGGGCAGCTGGGTCAGCAACTTGCGGCCAATCCACACCAGGGGGCGGAGACATGAACACTGCTGCCCAGTCACGACCATTATTTTGAGAAACATAAAAAAGATAACAGTCAATTTCCTGTTAGAACATGATTCTACAGGTACAAGGAACTACCATTTACCTTTGGGGGAGGTCGGGCCAGCTTGAAGGCGTGCTCGATGTTGTTTAACCTGACATAATTGGGATTGGCCAGGTTGAATAACTCCCCAATCCTGGCCTTGATTTCTATCTTGTCGAGCACCTCTTTCCTAGTCTTTGTTGGATCTGCGCTTCTCTGGTACTCGAAGCCAGGATGTACCCTCTTCTGGTAGGGCTGGATCCTTCGGCTGATGAAGTTCCCGACCACACTTGGGCCATCTAGCCTTTCCCACAGGATCATCCCGAGCAGTTCTACGATCTGCTCTAAGTTCTCGGGCTTCTCTGACCAGCTATTCTTCTTCTCCAGAATCAGCCCCACGTCGCACAGGGTGATTGTGTTTGGCTCTTCATGGATGTAGAACCACTTCTTGTACCACTCATCTAGTGAGGTGTTCTAGGGGCAGTGCAAGTATTGGGCTTTCATATCGTCACGTAGATTGAGGTAGATGCCTCCGGCTATCTTCAAGCCTCCGCTCCCTTTCTTCCATAGATAGAACAGGTGGCAAAAGAGGTTGAAATGGGGCTAGAAGCCACCATAGGCCTCACAGAGATGGATGAAGGTGGAGACAAGAAGAATCGAGTTGGGATGCAGATTGCAAATCCCAATCTCATAATACAAGCAGAGACCCTAAAGGAAAGGGTGCACTAGAACCCAAAGCCCCGCTTGAAGAAATCCTCGAAAACCACAATCTCACCTGGTTGTGGATCGGGGAAGTTTTCTCCTTTCGGCGCACGCCATCCCGTGAGTGCCTTGTTGTGAAGCACTCCCATGGCGACGAGGTCTTCGATGGTCTGCTCATTGCTCTACGACTTCCACCACTCGTTCGCCATGACTCCACCTTTCTTCTAGGTGTCTCTCTTCACCATTAGTCTGTCCTTACTAAGGGGGTGGATGTGGTGGCGAGGGGATTGGTGATGATTTTCGGAGGAATAGGTTTCGGCAAGAGGAAGAAGAAGGTTGCGGCGGCGAAGGACAATGGGGATCGGTAAAAGTAACTTACCAGATCTATATTATAAATAACAAAGAGCTCCGTCGTTTCATTCACCCAAGATTCTTGGGAGACGTGCGCATGCGCCGTAGATAGTTGTTCACACAACCTTGAGATCTACGCCAATAAACGCACCCCATCGTTACCAGTGTATGCACCTCTTCGTTGATAGTGTAAGGGGGCCCACACTGACGCACCTCCATACAGGTGCCAAGCAACTGTTTGATAGAAAAGAGCAAGAAGACAGAGTGGTGTACTATACCCGTCTACTTTTTTTACCAGATGTGTCAGACTGGACTTGGCAGAGAAAGGAGATAAATAAATAAACCAAATAATATACGAATGGCGTTCGTATTTTCGCTGCATGTCTTGTGCTCAAGGATGGATCAGACTACTACAATGCTCAGGGACTGCCTAGACCACTACCGTGCTCTAGGACTGCCCAGACCACTACCATACTCAGGGATTGCTCCGACCACTGCCGTGCTCGGGGACAGCTCCGACCACTACCGTGCTCGAGGACTGCTCTGACAACTGATGTGCTCAGGGACTGTCCCGACCATTGCTCGGAGAATGGTTCTCCTTGGCTACATGTGATTTGTACTCACATACAGTTGAGAGACATTTATTTAGGCCTTGCTATAAGGCCCATACTTCGTCTTCCAGCAAGCTCGGGGACTACGTCGGTATGATGCACCTGCCGGTGCATCTCGTATCGCCTGTACAACGATTGGATTCTTAATTTCGATGGAAATTCTTTTTTAGACCCTAGCACCATGTGCTTGTGTCACCTACTACCAGGCTCGGAGACTAAGTGGGCACACTTCACCTTGTGGTGCATGTGTTTTAATCGACCCCTGTGCTTTGAATGATTGTAAGGATTATCAATGTGCTCGGGGACTGTCCCAACCACTGCTCGGGGAATGGTTCTCCTCGGCCACATGTGGGTTGTACTCACATACAGTTGAGAGACATTTATTTAGACCTTGCTACAAGGTTCATACCTCGCCTTCCAGCAAGCTCAGGGACTACGTCGGTACGATGCACCTGCCGGTGCATCTCGTTTTTATTTGTACGACAATTGGGTTCTCAACTAAACTGGGAACTCTTTTTAGACCCTAGCACCATGTGCCTATGTCACCTACTACCAGGCTCGGGGACTAAGTGGGCACACTTTACCTTGTGGCGAATGTGTTGGTTTTTTCGACCCCTACGCCTCTGACGTTCAAGGACGCTATGCTTCAAGACCACTTACATTTCTTTCCAGAAATACAAGTGGGCACACTTCTCAAGACAGAAATCTTTTTCTTTTTTCTTAAGAGCACCATACATTTTTCGGACAACTTACTTCTCCAGCGATGATGGTGGTTAGAAATGTCAAGAACTCAAGCCTTACTTGTCGGAGAAGGTTAAAATGGCGTGTCGCAGCATAATACATGGTGCTCGGGGACTAGTTGTGGGGGTATTAACCCCTATACCCTTATAGCTAAGCTTGGGCCAGCCCGAATCGATGGGTCTGGTCCATCAAAAGATGACGTGCAGTCTAGCCAACCTAATCAGAGTCCCGCACAAGGAGTCAAGGCGGATTTGGCGATCAAGCAAGATCCTAGTCGGTTAGAATAGGAATCCTTATCCGGCCACATATGGCAATTGTAACTGGCTAGGATTAGCTTCCAGATCTGTAACCCTGCCCCCCGGACTATATAAGGTGGGCAGGGGATCCCTCTAAAAAACATCTGTCATTGACATACAGCAATACAAATCAGACGCAGGACGTAGGTATTACGCCTTCTTGGTGGCCGAACCTAGATAAAACCTCGTGTCTGTCTTGCGTCACCGTCTTGTTTGTGGCTTGCGCATCTGTCTGCCGACAATCTACTACCTTGGGCATACCCCTAGGTAGACTGCTGATCATATTTCGTCGATAGACACTGACAGACTGAGCGAGCTCATCGCTCTAGCAGAGGCGGGCTTGCAGATGGAGAAGGATGACGACACATTCTTCACTCAGGCCACAAAGGCCATAGATGAAGCGGAGGCCGCTTACTATAGACGACAGGCAGGTCAGAGCAATACAGGTGAGCCTAGCCATAACAATAGGGTTGTGGTAGAGGACTGGTACTCAGATGATGAGTTGCTTACTCAGTATGTTTTAGACTGAGGATTTGAAAGTGCATTTGCCCCCTATATCTACTGTTGGCATGTACTTCTAGTATTATTATGTTTGGCATAGTATTGGATTTTTCATTATGTGGTTGTTTTCATTATTTGTGGTCATAATATTCAGCTTAATATTACAGACGTACTGAAATATGTTCACGTGCTGCAAATAAAACCTAACAAAGTAGAGCATTATATAATTCAACACACAAAACACATGAAATGGCATGTGACAACATGTACCAAACTAGGGTACAAATGCCTTCGGTAATTAAACAAAACAACAAACACATAGATGTAGCATGTGAATAAGATAAAGTCATCCTAGTAGTGTGGCCACATAGCAAATTGTGTTGCACCTTCTCCAAAGTAGCCTCCTATTGTTGGTGACGTAGGACCTTCTCTAAAGTAGCCTCCCATTGTTGTTGGTGGTGGCGAACGCTTGCAACCACCTCTTCAATGCAGGGAGGTCCTTGAACACCCTCCCACTCTCAATTACCATGTTAGGACTGGCCTTAGGAGCTTCTAGGAGCTCATCATCACGTCCTTCTGCACACGCCTGACCGAAATGAGCAAGATCGCTGAACTCGTGAACTCTTGGATCATGGCGTCCAGGAAAGATACGCCTCAGCATCTTAACATCACTCTCTGCCAGTTCTCCAACAGGGTGATCATCATCAGAATCAAGAGCCATTGCCATCTCATATGGTTCCAAATCATTCATAATTTCAACACTATTAGAACCACGAAATCCATCTCCATAGTGCACTTGCGCAGCAACACGGGGCACATCCACATTCTTAGGAATGTCTCCTACAACATAAGCAGAAAAATGAGGAAAAAATGAAAGAAATGGATGTAAAGAAGGGGGTAAGCTCCAAATAATCATGCGGTTAAGACACTTACTCGGATGATTCTGTGTCAAAGAGATCTCATGAGGAGGATCTACCACAACAACATGAGTCTAACAAGCATCTCCAATTACCACATTAGAGGCAGATTGAGCATCAGGAACCGTAGGTGCAACCTCCACATCCATATCAGGTTCCAGGACGGGAGGGTCGATGTGTGCCTACTGACCCATTGGTGGGAAAAACCCATGAGGGATGGGATCAACTAACACCCAACGCACAACCACGTCCAAACATTACAGCTGGCTCTTCATAGCTGATCTCATATAGTTCTCCCACTGATCCGCACACCCAATTGAGATCATTCGCCTGAGGATGTTGGGAGAAGAACCTAGGTGCAGTACACCCTCAACTGCAATGCCATCATCTCCAAGGCAATGCAGCTCCTCCTGAGCCCTTGCAACCATCTTACTAAATGAAGGCCTATCATTGAATAGCACAGGCACGCTTTACATGTCAACAAACTCAATATATCCATAACGATCGTATTCAACGGTGCCTCCATGATATATGGTCACTAGGTTGTCCATCTAGTTCAAATACATAACGAAACACATGTCCTTTAGTCCAAATTAGACGATAGATAGTATCTAACAAGTACTTTCTAACTACAAACTAAGTAAATAAGATAATAACTACATACATAGATATAGTGTACTAACTAAATAGCTAGATCCTATTTAGTTAACTAAATATGTAACTACCTATCTAAGTAGTTATCTAACTATATCTATGTACCTATGTATCTATGTTTCTATCTATCTACATATCTATCTCACTAGATCACTAACTAAATCAACTACCTGAGTCATCACATTAACTAGTAAATAACAAATGTCAAAACTACTACACTACAATCAAAGCTAACTAAGTATGCACATTGCAAATTCACAATTTTTACTTGTCCGATGATGGAGTCGCAGCGGATGCTGGGCATGGGTCAGGCTGACGAGCCAGGCCAGCGGTGGCATGGTAGGGCACTGCAGGTGCTGGGGCCAGCGGGGGCGCGGTCGAGGACAACGGTGGAGCACGGCGGGCGTGGGAAGTCCGGCGCTCCATGCGGCGAGGCGCGGCCTAGGCCGGCGGTGGCGGGCGGCACGGTCACGGTCATGACACCGGCGTGGCGGGGCATGGCCAAGGCCACCATGGGCATGGATGACACGTCGAGCGAGCCGCGGGTGTAGGGACCGGCATGGCCATGGGGCACGGCGGTCCGGCAGGGGTGCGGGGGGCGACGCGACGCGACCTCGGTGGTGGTGCAGCGATCCAATGGGGGCACAGGGCACGGTGCTTCCGCGGTGGTGGCGCGGCGCGGGGGGGCCGGGCGGGGGGTGGGGACGGGGAACGACGAGGGGACTGGTGCGGCGCGGGAGGCCGGCGCGGGTGTGGGGAGCGAGCATGGGGCGGCGTGGCCACGGGGCGGCACAGAGCACGACGCAGGGCGAAGCGAGTGTTGCACTAGCATACTAAAAAAGCAAGCCACCTATCAAAATTCTAGTTTATATAGTCTCTATCCACATAATAGCTATGTCACTACACTAAGTTAGTGTGCTCTCAAAGGCTAACTGAAGAGTCACACTAACCAAACTAACAAGCTCTCACAACTAGCTACACTAAAGAGCTTGACAACTAGTTTGCGGTAATAAAAAGAGATAGAGCAAGATAGTTATACCGACAAGTCGAGGAATGAACCAATCAATCACAAGAATAAATATCAATGAAGACCAATCACCTCAGAATCAAACAATGACACAATGATTTTATCGAGGTTCACTTGCTTGTCGGCAAGCTAGTCCTCGTTGTGGCGATTCACTCACTTAGAGGTTCATGTGCTAATTGGCATCACACGCCAAACCCTCAATAGGATGCCACACAACCAACACAAGATGAGGATCACACAAGCCACGTAGCAATTTACTAGAGTACCTTTTGGCTCTCCACCAGTGAAAGGTCAAGAACCCCTCACAATCACCATGATCAGAGCCAGAGACAATCACCAACCTCCGCTCAATGATCCTCGCTGCTCCAAGCCATCTAGGTGGTGGCAACCACCAAGAGTAACAAGAGAATTCCATAGTGAAACACAAACACCAAGTGCCTCTAGATGCAATCACTCAAGCAATGCACTTAGATTCTCTCCCAATCTCACAAAGATGATGAATCAATGGTGGAGATGGGTAGGAGGGCTTTGGCTAAGCTCACAAGGTTGCTATGTCAATGCAAATGGCCAAGAGAGTGAGTTAGAGCCAGCCAAACAATATTTATAGACACCTCCAAACAATAGAACCATTGGCTCAATTATTGGGCTGACTATGGGATGACTAAACGCACTGGTCATGTGCACCGGACGTGTCTGGTGTGGCGACCAGACACGTTCGGTCGCTGCGTCCGATCGTAGCCTGACTGCCACGTGTCCCTTTCAAATTGTTTAGCCATTCGCGCCCACTGACTAAAACTATTTGATTGGACGTGCTGTGAGAAAATGATCGAACGCTACGTCTCCCGCGTCTAGAGAGCTCCCAGAGCCGCTCTAGGCCGACCGGACAAGTTCGGTCACACCGGACCGGACACTCCCAATGTCCAATCAATTATTACGATGAAAACTCAAGACTTGCTGATTCACACCAGACGCGTCTGGTGTGGCGACCGGATGTGTCCGGTCGACTCCAGAGAGCTCCTAGAGCTGCTCAACTGTGACCGGACATGTCCGGTGTGGCAGACTGTTTGCACCCCTACATCTGGTCCTCTCTGGACCAACACCCACGCTCCATGTCACCTCGACCGGATGCTAAACAATGATTGCTCAGCGTTTGGTCACTGCTACGACCCAGAGTCTGGTCACCTCGTCAACTCTGCCGTGCCTGGCCAGAATACCAGACACGTCTGGTATGGATATCGGACGTGTCCGGTCACGTCAGGAACACTACCGCCTAAGACAGTACCGGATGCGTCCGGTACGCATGTTGGACACGTCTGGTCACCCTGTGACCAGCGCAATCAACTCCTTTTCAACTCTATCTTCTTTACCCTTGCTCAAATGTGCCAACCACAAAGTGTATCACCTTGTGCACATGTGTTAGCATATTTTCACAAATGTTTTCAAGGGTGTTAGCACTCCACTAGATCCTTAATGCATATGCAATGAGTTAGAACATCTAGTGGCACTTTGATAACCGTATTTCGATATGAGTTTCACCCCTCTTAATAGTATGACTATCGATCCTAAATATGATCACACTCGCTAAGTGTCTCGATCACTAAACCGAAAAGCTCCTATCAATTTCACCTTTGCCTTGAGCTTTTTGTTTCTCTCTTACTTCTTTTCCAAGTTCAACCACTTGATTATCACCATGGCATCACCATCATCAAGTCATGATCTTCATTTGCTTCACCACTTGGAGTAGTGCTATCTATCTCACAGTCACTTTGATAAACTAGGTTAGCACTTATGGTTTCATCAATTCACCAAAACCAAACTAGAGCTTTCAATCTCCCCTTTTTTGGTAATTGATGACAACCCTTACACAAAGATATGAATTGAAATTAAATTGAATCCATGTTGCTTGTCAAAGCATATTTACCATGTGTAAAAGGATATGGACAAGTTTCATGAATCTCAAATGGTAGCAATTGCTCCCCCCTACATATGTGCTAAGAGTTTGGATTGTAGCTTGCACATATGCTTAGATGGGAAATATAGGAGACAATGTCTACCAAATGATGCTAAGGTATAAAAGATGGACCTTTGAAGCATAATACCAATCGGAGTGCACCATTATACCATCCTTAGCACCATTAGTAACTAGACATACACAAAAACTAAAATACCCCATGAGATCAACATTAGAAGCAAGGGTCTAGTTTTCATGATATGAGCATGATTCTAGTTACTTAACCTATGCATGCTAGTTTTTTATTTTATCGTTCAAACCTACAACTAGCATACACCACACAAGCATAGATATTGAAATTTAAAACTTGTGTCATGCAAGCAAACATATGAAATGCACATTCGAATGCATCAATCAAGTTTATGAGCTTGCTCCCTCTACTTGTGTGCTCAAAAGTTAATTGATCCCCTTACTTTGTCATATCTCTCCCCCTATGTCAATTCTCCTTACTTTGTCATATCTCTCCCCCTATGTCAATTTCTCCCCCTTTGTTGTCTTTTCACTATCTTTGTATACTATTTCTCCCTCTTTGTCATCAATGACCACAAAGGCTTAAGTTATAGATAAGTTGAGATTATCAATGTCAATCAATGGAGTGAGGATCATTTTCCCAAATTTGGTTCAATCTAGAATACTTGCCAAAGATATTTAACTCGGTTTGATCCAAGGACAAGCTTCTTCACACCTCCAAATAAGGGTTATCTTGTACCATGTTGAGTTAAACACTTATAGCTCATTTTCTAGATCAAACACTAGGTTTATAAGCCCACAAACATGTCATATGATACCACTAGACCAAATTAAGCATAGAAGCAATAGTGGTACCATACAAACATCAAAATCATTTGATTTTTATGAATGAGCCTATCAAATGTGAAAGATAACTAGATGCACTAAATATGTCCTTAGTAAGAATGTTTGCCATGCCAATCAACTTTTACCTTGGATTGCTCGAAGGAGAGGCATGTCATTTAAGTGGGGAGTGCATCAACACATATTTGAGAAATCCAACATGTTCAACTCATTCCTTAGCTTGCAAAACCTTTTCTCATCTAATGGCTTGGTGAATATATCGGCAAGTTGATCTTCGGTGCCTATACTCTCAATGCAAATGTCCCCTTTTTGTTGGTGATCTCTTATGAAATGGTGGTGAACATCAATGTGCTTTGTTCTTGCATGTTGAACCGGATTGTTGGTTAACTTGATTGCACTCTCATTGTCATATAGCAATGGCACTCTCTTGAACTTGATTCCAAAGTCATTCGAGGTGGCCTTCATCCAAAGTATTTGTGCACAACAACTATCGGCATATATGTATTTGGTTTCGGCGGTTGATAAGGCAACACTATTTAGCTTCTTTGATGACTATGAAACAAGTGATCTTCCTAATAATTGACATATGCCTGAGGTGCTCTTTCTTTCAACCTTGCATCCTACATAATCTGAGTCGGAGTAACCAACTAGCTCAAACTTTACTCCTTTGGGATACCACAAACCAACATTTTGTGTATACTTCAAGTACCTCAATATTCTCTTTGTAGCCTTCAAATGACTTTCTTTTGGTGAGCCTTGAAATCTTGCACACATGCATACACTAAACATGACATCCGACCTTGATATGGTCACATAGAGTAGGCTTCCAATCATAGACCGATACAATTTTTGATCCACCATATTGCCACTTGCATCACTATCCAAGTTGCCATTTGTTCCCATTGGTGTACTAATGGCTTTGCTATCACTCATGCGAAACTTCTTGATCATGTCTTTGATGTACTTGCCTTGACTCACAAATGTACCATTCTTCAATTGCTTGATTTGAAGACCAAGGAAGTAACTTAACTCTCTAATCATGGACATTTCAAACTTATTAGCCATCATCTTTCTAAACTCTTTACAAAAGTCTTGATTAGTTGATCCAAATATAATGTCATCAACATAGATTTGCAACACAAATAAGTCTTTGCCAATCTTCTTGGTGAAAAGAGTAGTGTCAACATTGTCCATCATGAACCCTTTAGAGAGTCAAAAGTCTCTTAATCTCTCATACCATGCTCTAGGTGCTTGCTTCAAGCTATACAATGTCTTCTTCAACTTGTACACATGGTCGGGCTTCATGTCATCTTCAAAACTAGGAGGTTGCTCAACATATACTTCTTCATTGATGTAACCATTGAGAAATACACTCTTAACATCTATTCGATAGAGTTTGATGTTGTGGGCACAAACATAGGCTAGTAAGATTCTAATTGCTTTCAATCTAGCAACGAGGGCATATGTTTCTCCAAAGTAAAGACCTTCAATTTGTGTATATCCTTGTGCTATCAATCTTGTTTTGTTCCTTACTACTATTCCATCTTGATCTTGCTTGTTTCTAAAGATCCATTTGGTTCCAATCACATTGTGTCCCTTTGATCTCTCTACCAATTCCCATACTTGATTTCTTATGAAGTTATTCAATTCTTCATGCATAGCATTCACCCAATCAACATCCTTCAATGCTTCATCTATATTATTTGGTTCAATGGATGACACAAATGAGAAATGCTCATAAAATGAAGCTAATCTTGATCTAGTTTGTACACCTCTTGAAATATCACCAATGATAGTGTCCAATAGATGACCCCTTGCAATATTGGTTGGTTGAAGGATTGGAACTTGATTGTTTATACTTGCTTGATCATTGGGCTGAGATGATGCACTAGCCACTTGATCTTGTTCATTATCATGAGAACCACTTATACTAGCTTGATTTGTATCATCTTGCATATGTGAGTTAGAGAGCACTTGCACTTGATCATCATCATTCACTTGCCTAGGCCTCAATTCATCAACATCCATATTCTTCATGGCATTTGAAAGTTGAATGCCTCTAACATATTCTAAGTTCTCACTCTCATCTTGGAAACCCTTGGTTTCATCAAATTCAACATCATGAACTTCTTCAAGAGTACCACTATCCAAATTTCAAACTCTATATGCTTTGCTTGTAGTGGAATAACCAACTGGAATCCTTCATCATATTTCTTGTCAAACTTACCCAATCTAGTGCCTTTCTTCAAGATATAGCATTTGCAACTAAAGACATGAAAATATGCAATGTTGGGCTTTCTACCATTCAAGAGCTCATATGGTGTCCTCTCTTTTAATGGGTGACAATAAAGACGGTTGCTACAATAGCAAGCCGTGTTGATAGCTTTGGCCCAAAAAGATTGACTCACATTGTACTCACTAAGCATAGACCTTACCATATCAATGAGTGTTCTATTCTTCCACTCAACAAGGCCATTTGATTATGGAGTGTACTTGGCCAAGAATTGATGTCTAATTCCAAATTTTTCACACGACTCATCAATTCTAGTGTTCTTGAACTCACTACCATTGTCACTTCTAACTCTCTTGATGGTTGTTTCAAACTCAGTGTGAATGCCCTTGACAAATGATTTGAATGTTGCAAACACATCACTTTTGTCCACTAGAAAGAATACCCAAGTGTATTTAGTATAATCATCCACTATCACAAAGCCATATTTGTTTCCACCAATACTAGTGTATTGAGTTGGCCCAAATAAGTCTATGTGCAATAACTCAAACACTTTACTAGTGCTCATCATACTTTTCTTAGGATGGGTGTTTCCAATTTGTTTGTCGGCTTGAAAAGAGTTACAAAGCTTATCCTTATCAAACACTACATCTTTCAAGCCTCTAACCAAGTCATGCTTAACCAATCTATTCAATTGTTTCATTCCAACATGACCAAGCCTTCTATGCCATAACCAACTCATGCTAGACTTAGTGAGCAAACATGTAGATAGTTGAGCTTCACTAGCATTGAAATCAACCAAGTATAGATTCTCATATCTAAAGCCTTTGAAGATCAAGTTAGAGCCATCTACACTTATGATTTCTACATCATCTATCCAAAATATGCATTTGAATCCAAGATCACACAATTGAGCCACGAATAGAAAATTAAAGTTCAAGCTCTCTACTAGCAACACATTGGATATGCTCATGTCATTGGATATTGTAATCTTACCAAGCCCTTTGACCTTGCCTTTGCCATTGTCACCAAATGTGATACTATCATAACCATTATTACCATTGGTATTGATTGAGTTGAACATTCTTGCATCACCAGTCATGTGTTGAGTGCACCCACTATCAAGAACCCAATGCCTTCCTCCGACTTTGTAATTGACATACAAAAGAAGATCAATTCTTTTTAGGTACCCAAACTTGCTTGGGTCCTTGAAGGTTAGTGACTAAGCTCTTTGGCACCCAAATGGCTTTCTTCTTTAAGCCCATCCATGGTGCACCAATAAACTTAGCCTTTACACCATTTGCACCCTTGGTAAGCACATAGAAAGAATTAATCTTAATTGAGGATACATTAGTATTTTTGCTCTTGTTCTTGTATTCATGCTCTTTATGACCAACTTGCTTGCAGCTAGTGCAAAACCGACCATTGTTCTTCACAAAACTAGTATTGTGAGGAGAAAAGGTCGCCTTGCCTTTCTTGGGGGTATAGCCCAATCCCTCTTTGAAGAGAGAAGCTCTTTGGCTACCCAAACACATAAGCAAGCGGTCCTCACCATGGTAACTGATACCCACGGATACCCACGGCAGGTCACATGGGCTATGCCTCTAGGGGCGGCCTAGCCCACAAGAAGAAGCCTTGCGGGGCACGGTTCTGCTCGGTGACCCCCGCAAGGCACGGAGAGGATATCCTAAAGATGTTACGAGATCCAATAGGATACGTACGATCCCATGTTTCTTGTAATATGTTATTACTTTCCGGTTATCTCTCAGATCTAACCGACTTGTAACTTGCCCCTCAGACTATATAAGGCGGGCAGGGACCCCCTACGAAAACATGGCAAATCATACGATAGCTAATACAAACCAACAGACCATAGGAGTAAGGTATTACATCATACTGACGGCCTGAACCTGTATAACTCGTGTGTCTCTGTTGCCTTCTTGTTCTTGATTACACGCTCCTCTATCGATCAATCTACCATCGCGGGATACCCCTCGGTGGACTGCTGACGATATTCTATCGACAGTTGGCGCACCAGGTAGGGGTGTGCGTGCTGTTTCCTTGTCGAACAAGATGGTTTTTTTCCACAGGCTCTTCGTCCCTCCCGCAGCCTAGCCAGATCTTCACGGTCGGATCCATCACGTGGGTCATCAACACCGACAGAGTTGGAGAGCTTCTCGAGCCGGTGCAGATCCATTCTGCGCCGACCACCCTTGCACCTGCAACCGCAGATCCAATCTCGGAACCACTTCCAGGGTCGACTCCATTAGCCACTTGCCGCTCGCTTCCTTGCTACCAGAGGAGGCATGTCAACAATGACGATCTGATCGAATCTATCGATCGGGTCGGCCTGAAACTCACCGATTGCCTCTCCATTGCTGAGTCAGCTCTGGACACCCTTGTTTAGCACCGAGCACCCTTCGATCCCGATCTATCGATGTTCAATGCTTGGCAAACTCCAGGGCTCGCCGCCCCGCCCTTCAGGCTCGCCAACACTGCAGCTACATATCAGGACGCCCTAAGGGGCAAATTCACTGACCAGCTCGCCAACCAGCTTCCACCAACCGTCAACATGCTGCACGCTGGTCGGGGTCTTAGAGCATCTCTCCAAACTATCCTTGAGGAAAATCCGGACTCCGAATCTCAAGGATCCACTAAGCCCCTCGCCGAGACCTTCACCAAGCAACCTCCTCTCCTGCCTTTCTAGGGTGGCGCAATCTTCAACGTCAGTATCGACAGCCCCCCTCGGAATGGCAAAATAGATGAGGAATGCGCTGCCCGTGAAAATAGGAACGCTAACCTCATGCAACGGTGTGATAACGAACGTGCCATTGCGATGGCCGAGGCCGCTCGTGATAACCAATTTGATTCACAAGGAAGGCCCCTCCATCGCAACCTCAACGAAGAATTCCTCTGCATTGACGGCCATGACATTTTCAAGACTCCGAGCGCTAATCTGGCCGTGGCCGCCAACGAACTTGCTCACCTCCCGCAGACGCCTGAGCTCGCCAAGGTCGTCGCTATGCTTAAAGCGGCACACTGTCAAGTTAACGAGATTCGAGAAGTTTAGAGACCTTCATGCTCCACAAGCGTGATCCGCCGATCAGCTAATCCTAGATCTAATCGCCGCCCCAGTCAAAGCTGCTTCGCTGACCAGTCACCACCTCCCTAGGGGGGAGTTGGAGGCCACCATGTCGAGCATCATCGCCAGCATGACCAAGAGGTTGAACAGGATGCCCGAGTGCACCTCAGCAACCTTCGGGATGCAAGACGGTGTATCGATCAATGATGTTTCGGGTGCCATGAAGATGAAGTACGATGTCTCCAGGAGTACGAGCAAGAGTACGGCAACCCGGACTCAACTCTAGAGCCGATCGTCGCCGGCAATACTGCTGATGTCGGCCCCGACAGCCCGGAAGGGCCCCCTGCATTCACCAGGGCACTCCGAACGCTCCAGTGGCCCCATGGTTTCAAAATCACCGGAGTCGAGCCCTATGAAGGAAGGATGAACCCAACTCAGTGGCTGCAGGCTTACGCCACCGCCGTCCACGCCGCCGGAGGAGACACCAACGTCATGGCAAACTATCTCCCTATCATGCTCATGCTAGCCGCCATCAGCTGGTTCACAAGCCTCGCCCCGGACTCCATCGGCTCTTGGGAAGATCTAAAGAGAGTCTTCACCGACAACTACATGGCCACATGCAGGCGGCCAGGCACCAAGCACGATCTCAACCGCATCAACCAAAAGCCGTCCGAACTACTCCACAGCTACATCAGACGCTTCTCCGAGATGAGGAATTCTATTCCCAACATCACGGAGGCCGAAGTCTTCACCGCCTATGTCTGAGGACTTCATCACCGAGAACTCTATTCTAAGTTCAATAGAAAGGCACCTATCGGCATCGGTGAGATGATCACAACCGCCAACCAGTACATCGACGGCAAGGAAGCGGAGGTATGTTTTAACAAAGATATGGGCACTAATCACCCGCCTCGCCGCCACGATGACCGCAACGAGGACCGGCAGCACAGTGTTCACCGCCACGACGACCACAATGACAACTGACAGTACAACGATCACCGCTACGACGACCATAGTTTCCACCGGGACAGTGGACGTGATCGGCCAGATGGATTCAAACCTGGTCAGAATCGCCACCGCCGACCAAATCACTTTGTTGCCAACATCAATGAGCCGCGCGCAAAGCGTAACTACGATGAGCAGTACAAGAAGATCCTCGACGGTCCGTGCCCCCTGCACAAGAACACCAAACACAAGATGAAAGATTGCCTTGGTTTCGCTAAGGAGTTCCAGGAGAAAAAGTACAACGACGATAATGGTGGGAATGGGGGACGTCGACCACCAGGGGATAATAATAATGCCTTCCAGGACCACGACAAGGTGGTCGCCACCATCTTCGGGGGTTTCGCCTCCAACGAAAGCAGAAGGGAACGGAAGCTCGCCGCCCGACGAGTGCTTGCCATAGTTTCAGAAGAAACTACCGCCAACCCCAGCTATCGCCCGTGGTCCAAAATCTCCATCACCTTTAGCAGGGCCGACCAGTGGGCGGACATACCCTACACAGGGCGTTTTCCCCTTGTCCTTGACATGACTGTCCAGAAGGTGCTCTTCAGAAAAGTCCTCGTCGACGGTGGGAGCGCTTTGAATCTACTCTTCGCCAGGGCCCTAAGGGAGCTCGGACTCAGGACAACAGACCTCACGCCCTCAGACTCCTTCTAGGGCATGGTACCTGGCAGGGCATCTAGACCACTTGGGGAAATTACCCTACCAGTACAGTTCGGCATGGCAACCAACTACAGAGTGGAGCATATCAACTTTTATGTCGCCGACTTCGACACCGCCTACCACGCCATACTAGGGCGTCTGGCTCTGACCAAGTTCATGGCCGTTCCGCACTATGCGTATTTGGTGTTGAAGATGCCTTTGCCTGTAGGAGTCCTGTCTCTATGGGCCAACCTCTCCGTCGCCTATGCCTGCGAGATGGAAAGTCTTGCCCTCGCTGAAGCCACCGACCTCTCCATCCAGATGGCCAGCATGGTCGCCGAAGCCAAGACCGCATCTGCTGACGACATGGAGATCCTAGAGCCTCCCCGGGCCTCCGCCAAGTCCAAGGAAGTCAAGGAGATCGGCCTCGGCCTCGACGACCCTTCTAAGACGGTGAAAATTAGGGCTCACCTTGACCCCAAATAGGAAAGCACGCTCGTCTCCTTCCTATGTGCCAACGCCAATGTGTTTGCTTGGAAACCTACAGACATGCCGGGGGTACCACGGGAGAAGATCGAGCACTCCTTGAATGTCTCGCCGACCGCTAAACCGATCAAGCAGAAACTTCGCCGATTCACACCGGACAAAAAGGAGGCTATTATGGTAGAAATAAAATGGCTCTTAGCTGCCAGATTTATAAAAGAAGTGTATCATACAGATTGGTTAGCTAATCCTGTTCTTGTTAAGAAAAAGAATAAAGAATGGAGAATGTGTGTTGATTATACTGATCTTAACAAACACTGCCCTAAAGACCCCTTCGGCTTGCCTCGGATAGACGAGGTTGTAGACTCCACCGCCGGCTGCGAGTTGCTCTCCTTTCTCGACTGTTACTCAGGCTACCATCAGATCTCTCTCAAGGAGGAAGACCAGGTTAAAACGTCATTCATCATGCCTTTCGGTGCATACTGCTACACCACTATGTCCTTCGGACTAAAGAACGCCGGCGCGACCTACCAAAGGGCTATCTAGACGTGCCTCGACCAACAGATCAGACGCAATGTCAAAGCCTACATCGATGACGTGGTCGTCAAGACTAGAACCGCCGACAATCTTATCACTGACCTTGAAGAAACTTTCTCCAACCTAAGCAAATACCGATGGAAGCTGAACCCTTCAAAGTGCATCTTTGGAGTTCCATCTGGTATCCTGCTCGGCTACATCGTCAGCGCTCGGGGCATCGAACCAAACCCTGACAAAGTCTCCGCCGTCACCAACATGAAACGGCCGACGTGTGTCAAGGATATACAGAAGCTTACAGGCTGCATGGCTGCGTTAAGCTGATTTATCTCGTGCCTCGGTGAAAAAGGGCTACCTTTCTTTAAGCTCCTCAAGGCCACCGAGCTTTTTTCTTGGTCAGAGGAGGCAGACATAGCTTTCGAGCAGCTCAAATTGTTTTTAACAAAACCTCCAATCATGACAATGCCACGACCAGATGAAACTTTGCTGGTTTACATCGCCGCCACCTCTCGAGTTATCAGTACGGCTATTGTCGTCGAACGCGAGGAAACTAGACACGCCTACAAGGTACAGCGTCCGGTCTATTTCATCAGCGAGGTACTTAATGAGCCCAAAACTCGTTATCCTCAGGTGCAAAAGCTGTTATATGCAATTTTAATCACCTCACGCAAGCTCCGACATTACTTCGAATACTACAAGATCGCCGTGGTCACTGAGTTCCCTCTAGGAGACATTCTCCGCAATAAATAGGACAATGGTCGTATCATCAAGTGGGCTATTGAGCTCGGCACCTACTCCATTGACTTCAGAAGTAGGCCGATCGTAAAGTCATAGGCGCTCGCCGATTTCATCGCTGAGTGGACCGAAATCCAAGAACCCATCACCGCCACTTGCCCCGAGCACTGGGTGATGTACTACGACGGCGCCCTTAATATCAATGGGGCCGGTGCGAGCATTCTGTTCATCACACCGACAAAGGATAAACTCTGATATGTTCTTCGCATACATTTCCCGGTCTCCAACAACGCCACAGAATACGAAGCATGTCTCCACAGCCTCCGTATAGCCATCAAGCTCGGCGTCAAATGCCTCATGGTATACGGGGATTCCGTGCTAGTTATCAATCAACTTAATAAAGATTGGTCCTATTCCAGTGAGAAGATGGACACTTACTGCGCCGAAATCAGGAAGCTTGAAGGGAAATTCTACGGCATCGAGTACCACCACGTGGTACGGGATCAAAACCAAATAGTCAACCAGCTATCGAAGATAGGATCTTCTCGCACCATGGCTCCGCCGGGGGTCTTCATTCAGGACCTCTTGACACCATCCATTAAGGAAGACAAGGAAGTTGTAGAAGTACCCCCTGCCGAGCAGTTGGTACTCACGATACCTTCGCAGGTCGCCGATTGGAGGGAACAGTTCATTAAATACCTCTCCAACGGTGAAGTACCCGCCGACAAAATCGAAACCGAATGACTAATTCACCGAAGTAAGCACTACATGTTGGTGGATGGTAGCCTGATGAGGAAAAGTGCCAACAAAGGGATACTGCAGAAGTGCATCATCTAAGATGACGGTGTGAAGCTACTATCTAAAATTCACTCTGGCTCCTGTGGCAATCATGCGGCTTCAAGAACACTAGTCGGCAAAGCTTTTCGAGCAGGTTTCTACTGGCCCATGGCCATCTCCGATGCTGAAAATCTCATTCGACGATGTGAGGGTTGTTAGTTTTTTGCCAAGCAAATACATGTACCAGCACAGGAACTACAGACCATCCTAGCTTCCTGGCCATTCTCATGCTAGGGACTGGATATGATCGAACCTTTCAAACCAGCGCCAGGAGGTTTCTGGTATGTGTATGTCGCCATTGATAAGTTCTCCAAGTGGATTGAGTACAAACCACTCGTCGCAGCTACTGCTAAGAAAGCAGTCGAGCTCTTTGAAGACATCGTACACAGATTTGGTCTCCCGAACAGCATCATCACCGACCTCGGGACAACTTTTACCGGCCATCATTTTTGGGACTTCTACGAAGAACGGCGCATCTCTATTAAATATGTTTCCGTTGCTCATCCTAGAGCTAACGGCCAGGTCGAACGAGCCAATGGTATGATCCTCGACGCCCTCAAAAAAAGGCTCTATCAAAAAGAACAAAAGCATCCGGGCAGATGGCTCAAAGAATTACCAGCTGTGGTCTGGGGACTGCGCACTCAAGCTAGTCATAGTACCGGCGTATCTCCATATTTTATGGTCTATGGCTCAGAGGCCATACTTCCAGCGGATATTGCATTTCGAGCACCCAGAGTAGAAAACTATGATGAAGACCAAGCCGCAGCTGTTCGGACAGAAGACATTGATCGGGCTGAGGAAGAACGTCTAATTACTTGCGTTCACACATCCAAGTACCTCGAAGGTATGTGGAGGTATTACAACCGTAACGTCAAAGGTCGTTCGTTCACGATCGACGACCTCGTCTTACGTCGAAAACAAAAAACCGAAGGGCTTCACAAGCTGTCTTCACCATGGGAGGACCCTTATGTCGTAAAAGGTGTTACTCGACCAGGGTCTTATCGCTTATGCGACTTAGATGGACTTGATGTTCCCAACTCCTGGCACATAGAGCACCTTATACGTTTCTACCCCTGAAATAACATAGATATGTATTCTTTACTTTAATATTAATAAAGTTCTAGTCTCCATAATTTCTCCCCATTTTTTCCTTCATCATAAGCTTCACTTACCGTTAGCGAGCTATACGCCACTATGTAACGGCCTCCAAAACGCTCGCCAAGTACGCCCAAATCACCGAGCACGATTTCTCCAAATCGCCGAGCACGGTAACTCCAAAACACTGAGCACGATTTCTCCAAATCATCGAGCACGATCCCTCCAAATCACCGAGCACGATTTCTCCAAATCGCCGAGCACGTTAACTCTAGATCGCCGAGCACGATTTCTCCAAATCGCCGAGCACGTTAACTCCAAATCACCGAACACGACCTCTCCAATTTGCCGAACACGTTAACTCCCGATCGCTGAACACGATCTCTCCAATTCGCCGAACACGTTAACTCCCGATCGCCGAACACGACCTCTCCAATTCGCCAAACACGTTAACTCCCAATCACCGAACACGATTTTTCCAAAAATCGCCTACTATGCTTCCTCCGGGTCGCATAGGTTTTTCTACAAAAACAACGACGGTCTTGCGTTCCAATTTTCGCAACATAGCCCACCGATCGTCAAGCAGCACATCCTTTTCCTTCTGTTTTCTATGGAAACGACCCAGTCTCTGACTACATCCTACACGTGCTTAGGGGCTCCGCCCTCTGCGTTACGGTTGGTCGGCTGCGGTTCCTTGGCCATGCCTGTTCATCCTACACGTGTCAGCGCCTCTGTGCTAGACGTTATGGACTATGGGCTAGTCAAGGCCTAGATTTCGGGCATGAACTAAATGCTCGGATGCCGCTTTAGCCATTTCTCTCGCCACGTTACTCAAGTTGGCTGCTGGGCAGCACGTTTTTTCGCAATAGTAACTCTGGGGGACACCAAGGCTCTAACATCCCACCAAACGTACTATGAGCTCGGTGCTCTGCGTGTTGGGCGGTAGGCCACGGTCTTATGACAACGCCTGTTTCTCCAACATACGCATGGGCTCCGTGTTATGCGTTACGGATCACGACCTAACTAAGGCATCAAGTTTAGTGAAAACTAACTGATCGAACAAAGCTTATATTGCGCATAACTACATCGGGTTGATAATACGACGATTCTTCAGAGCCAGATAAATCAAGTATTACATGCGGTAATATCTGGGCAGTTCGTTAAGCTTCGCCAACAATTTCTGTTTCACCAAATAGGTCTATATCGCCGACAAGCACTTTCGCCACATCCTCAATGTCATCCTCCAGCTACTGGGTTTGCGCGTCGCTCAGCCCATCGGCGAACCCACCACCTATCGACTGGATGTCAACGGATGGATAATGGGACCGAACCACCGCAAGGGCATGAGTAGAGGCGGTCAAAACGGTGTCGCGGTTGAAGTTTTTGAAGTTCTCCCACGCTGCCTTGCATCTCTGAATGATGGTGTCTGGCCCTTGCTGCCTACCATCAGGACGGGGCGCTGGTTCAACGTCGACGCAGTCAAGCACTGGTTTTATTGCGGCAATTATAGTGTTGAAGTTGTTCTTCTGGACTTTGGCTTCCTATACCAGCACATCGAACTGTGCCTTGGTTTTATGTTGATAATCTGCAAGAATTACAATGGTTCGTCATGGCAAAAAAGTATTACAACGTCACTTCCATTCAGGGGAAACCTACCTTTCAGTTCTTCAGCCAGTTTATCTGCTCACTCTGACTCCTTCATTTTCTCTTATTGGATTTGTTCGACGGTCTGGCGAAGCTGGTTGAGTTCTGCATCTTGCTCTGCAAGCACAAAAGATAAGAAAAGGAAAAAATATATACGGCCAATTACTGCAAAGCACATTATGTGAAAAAGAATACTGGATTTCAGCTTGGATACATCCTCCAACTGTTGGCACTTCTGGACGAGCTGCTCAGTTTTACCATCGAGTTCTCCATTTTTCTTGCTCAACTGCTCGGACATATTCTTAAGTTCCTCAGATACAATCGCCAGCTGCTCAGATGTCTTCTTCAGCTGTTCGGATGAAGCCATCAGTCACTCAGATAGAACCCCATTCTGATGTTCAAGGTCCCACGAGTTCGACTCCGCAAGGTCCCGCTCGCGCTAGGCCCTCTGAATACTTTTCTCCGAAAGACTTAACGCCTCCCAGAGTATCTTATTTTCCTCGGCGAGGGGCTCCATCCTCTTTATCAGTTGGTGCCGTTGATCGGCTGTCCGAGCTATCCCCTGTGGATTAACAATGAAAGAGATAAACCTTGATCTTCCGACAACATATATCGGTGTTATTGGCGCGACACTCACCTCGATTTGAGTCATAACTCTAGCGACAGCAGATTTCAACCTCTTTATCTCCCTGGTGGTGTTTTCTTCCTCCACGACTACCACCTCTTCCCTGTGTTTCCGGAGAATCCAGACGGGCTGGGGCTCAGGTGAGGCACGCTCGATCTCCATGACCTCTTCCTCCTCCGCTGTCGCTTGAGGCACCACCAGGGGGCTCTGCGGTCGGACCGCCGCTTCGACCACTCCTGGCATCCCTGTGGGTGATGATGTTTGCTCCTCAGCCGTTGATGGAGTCACATCTGTAACCTCTGGCGCATCAACAATAGCCATAGTTTCCGCTTCCAAGGTAACGACTTTTTTGGTCGTAGCCGTGGTTGCGGTCATCGACGCGCCCGTCGTGTGCGCCAATGATTCACCATCGCCAGGTCTGCTGGGAGCGGCTGCTGGCCCGTCCTCTGTTCGTCGAGCACTAGGGGACTCCTGGACGGGAGCAGTCGTCGTTTTTTCTTCTAAGGTCACGGGCCTCAGCGTCGCACTATGTAATATCGGCTTCTCAATAACAAGGAGAAATCAAGGAATAATATTATTACTCCAAGGCAAATATACTTTTGGTTTGGTCTTCCGATTGATTTTCTTGAATCGGTGATGCCTGCCTGACCCTCCAAGCGCGGCTGCTTGGTCGGCTTTATGGGAGGACTCCTGTGCCTCTACATTGGGCTACCGCTCTTCTTGGTACCCGGGGCACCCCCTTCTGTGCATTGTTTGGGGACTTCGGTAGCTTGCATCACGGGGACGTCCACCGTTGCCCGACCATAACTTTCTCGTGCTCGATGCTTGGGAGCGTCAGCATCCGCTGGTGCCTCCATTGTGCTCTGCAGAAGCGCTGACTGGTCCTCGTCATCGTCCGACCACTCAAGCACAGCCGTTCATCGTGGCCGAACTGCTCGGTCCTCTCCAAGAGAGATGCCACCTGGTTTGTGTGCATGAGAGCTGGCGGTTTTTTCTCCTTTTTGGACCGGCTCGTCTACTGCCGGTCTTTTCCCACGGACCTTCTCTGACACTAGGGATGGACTATCCGATGAGGAGCTCGGCTCATCCTCTTCGGGCTGCAGTGGCCGCCGAGGATCTACTCCTTTCGGCCAATCGGCTCTCGGCACGTTTGAAAAATATATTGCCCTATCCTGCGAATGGATCTTTTCATAAGTAAGTCAGTCCTATGCTCGGCAATTGATGTCTAGTCGATGCGAAGTGAAAGGGTTACCTGAGGAGGTGGATTGCCGCAGTTGAAAGCCTTCGTTCCTTTCGGCCAGCTGAATGAGACATTGGAAGTAAATAGATCCATGGCACGATCTATTACTTCTTTCTTCATCAGGCGGTCCATGCTTTCACGGGTACCGTTGTTATCACCTTTAAAGTCGAACGCCGGGTGGGCCCTCTCTTTGTAGGGTTGGATGCATCGCACTATGAAGCTAGCTACAACTAGTTCACCCCTAAGCTCCACGCCCTTAATCAATTCCAGAAGTTCCATTACTTGCTCCATGTCAGCATTGTTGGGTCTCTCCAACCAGTTACTATGGTTAACCGGGATGTGATGGACGTCGCATCGAATCATTGGGTGACTTTGTTTGATATAGAACCATCTGGAGTTCCAACCTTTCAGGGAGGTATTCAGTAGAACATTGATGTATTCGCTGGCCATCCCATCCCTAAGCTGCAGGTACACGCCGCCGACCACCTTTGAACCGCTGCCCCCCTTCTTCTTCAGACAAAACAGATGCCTGAAGAGGTTGAAGTGTGGAAGAACACTAAGAAATGCCTTGCAGAAATGGATAAAGATGGACACATGCAGTATGGTGTTGGGGTGCAGGTTGCAGAGGCTAATCGCCCAAAACTCCATAAGATCCCTTAGAAAGGGGTGGACAGGAAACCCTAACCCTCGCCAGAAATAATCTTCAAACACAACAGCCTCATCAGTATGTGGTGTTGGGAAGGGCTCACCACTAGCCGGCTGCCATCCAGCAGTGAGGCAATCTGGGAGAACGCCCGCCGCCACCATCCTATCGAGATCCACCGCCGACGTCTTCGATGGCACCCACTCCTCATCGCGGCTGGCTCCGGTGGCCACTTTCTTCGGCTTTGCGGCTCCTTTTTTCGGCGCCATTTCCTATGGATTGGTCCTAGGGTTGGAGGTGAATGATTGCGATTGGTGAGGAATGTGGAGCGCAGGGAGTGCGAAGGAAGGAAACAGGGCGGCTTGACAGAGGTAGGAGGCGATGTATGTGGCGGCATGGTTATAAAGCACTTTCCCCACTCTCCCTTGAATCTGAGGGTTTTTAGGAAACAATTCCCACGATTAGTGCTACTTTGACTCCTCCAAAATGGTTTAATGGGCCGCAACTTGGGCTATCACGTCACAATAGCCCACACCGCTCGTTTATTGCTGCCACTTATTCTTCGAATTCTCTGCATTTTATTGAGGCTTAGTAACTGACACTGTACAACCATTACTCTGAATTTCTCGCCGCGGTTTGATTTATCCAATATCTACGCCAGAAACATAGGGACTGGCTACCTGCTTGGACAGTTTACTAATTTCTGAGCCTGGCACCACGTGACTACGTCACCTACTGTCAGGCTCGAGGACTAAGTGGGCACACTTGACCTTGCGGTGAATGTGTTTGTTTTTTGTCTCGAGGCTATGCTCGGGGACTAGCTGCCTGCTCGGATGGTTTGCTAATTTCTGAGCCTGGCACCATGTGACTACGTCACCTACTGTCAGGCTCGGGGACTAAGTGGGCACACTTCACCTTGTGGTGAATGTGTTTGTTTTTCTGAAAGACTCCGAGCCTCTAAAAGATAAAACCAGGTATCTTTACCCTCGTTTTCGGATTCTAAGTGGGCACACTTCCCTTTACCATGCAGGAATTTTTAATTTTGGACTTGAGCTCCTTACACCCTTATGACAAGCCGTGCTCAGAACACACTGCTCGGTGATGTTGTACGCTGCTCGGCGGCTGCTCATAACTGCTCGGTGACTCCTTATGGTGGTCGGACCACGATATGGACAGCTCAGTTTTGGTTCGCACCTGCTCGGAAAGTCTCAAGACGGCATTGCACAACGGGTACAAGGCACTCGGGGACTAGCTGTGGGGGGTACGACCCTAGATACCCACGGTAGGTCACATGGGCTATGCCTCTAGGGGCGGCCCAGCCCGCAAGAAGGAGCCTTGCGGGGCATGGTTCTGCTCGGCGACCCCCGCAAGGCACGGAGAGGATATCCTGAAGATGTTACGAGATCTGATAGGATACGTATGATCCCATGTTTCTTGTAATCTGTTATTACTTTTCGGTTATCTCTCAGATCTAACCGACTTGTAACCTTGCCCCCCAGACTATATAAGGTGGGCAGGGACCCCCTATGAAAACATGGCAAATCATACGATAGCTAATACAAACCAACAGACCACAGGAGTAAGGTATTATGTCATACTGACGGCCTGAACCTGTATAACTCATGTGTCTCTGTTGCCTTCTTGTTCTTGATTACACGCTCCTCTGCTGATCAATCTACCATCGCGGGATACCCCTCGGTGGACTGCCAACAATATTCTGTCGACAACCATAGGCCTTAGCCAAGGTGTGAGTGAGCTCATTGACCTTCTTCTTGAGGGTCTCATTCTCAACCATTAGTGAGGCATCACATGTGAAACCATCACTACTAGATGAGGTGGAAGTAGAAGTGCCATAAGAAGGATTAGTGGGAGCAACAATGATAGGCTTATATAATGATTCATCAATTAAGTCACAAGTTAAGCCTACATTACATGTCTCAACATACTTCTTATTTTGCACATCAAGCAAAGAGGAATAAGCTTTTTCAAGCTTCTTGTGAGCCTTGCCAAGCTTCTCATGGGCTTCCTCTAGCCTCTCATGAGATACATTGAGATCATTAAAGGCTTGCTTAAGGGCTTTTAGTTCCTTACACAAGCTTTTGTATTCCCTTCTCTTAATGTCAAAGTGTTCTTTAGCATCAACTAGCATGTCAAGTAGTTCATCCTTAGTTGGTTCATCATCATCACTATCACTTTCATTTTCATTTTCATTATCATGTTCCTCATCACTTCCATCATCATAAGTTTGTACCTTAGTGACCTTAGCCATGAAGCATGATGGAGTGTCGAAGAGAGAAGGCTTCTCATTGATAGCAATGCTTGCAAGTGCCTTCTTCTTGGTGATCTTGTCATCATCACTTGAGGAAGCATCACTATCCCAAGTGACCACATATGAACCACTCTTCTTCTTCTTCTTCTTGAAGGTCATCTTGTCCTTCTTCTCTTTCCTTTCCTTCTTGTCCTTCTTGTCATCATCATTATCACTATTGTATGGGCATTGAGCAACAAGATGATCTTTGCTTCTACAATTGAAGCACCTTCTTGACTCTTCCTTGTTCTTGGATGAAGAGTTCTTTCTTCTAGCACGGTAGCCCTTCTTCATCATGAACTTGCCAAATCTCTTGATAAAGAGAGCCATCTTCTCATCATCCATCTCATCAAAGCTCAAGTCTTCATCTTCACTTGATGATTCTTGCTTTGCTTTGCCCTTGGATGATGTAGCCTTGAATGCCACACTCTTCTTCTTGTCATCCTTCTTCTTCCTCTTTTCTTCCTTCTCATCATCATCTCTATAAGCATCATTAGTCATGATATCTCCTAAGATTTGGTTGGTGTCATTGTGTCCAAATCGGTCCTCACTAGCAAGGTGACCAACATGCCAAATCTTGCGGGTAAGCATTTCAAGAACTTATGAGAGAAGTCCTTGTTCTCCACCTTCTCACCAAGTGCTTTGAGATCATTGACAAGCACTTCCATCTGATGGAACATGTCCGGCACACTCTCATCTTTCTTCATCTTGAAGCTAGCAAATTTCTCCTTGAGAATGTATGCCTTTGCACCCTTCATTGCCTTGGTGCCCTCGAATGATTCTTTAAACTTCTTCCAAGCCTCATGAGCCATCTCAATGTTCTTGATTTGCTCAAATGTTCTCTCATCAATTGCATTATTAATGGCACTTAGAGCAATGTCATTGTTTTGGAGAAGCACTTCTTCGCCCGCGGTGGGATTCTCCGGATTAGCAATCTCAATTTTGGTTTCTACCACTTTCCACACCCTTCTATTGATTGACTTGATATGTGTGGTCATCTTTGACTTCCAATATGAATAATTTATGCCATCAAATTAGGGTGGCTTCTTGGTATTGTTGATTTGAGCCATTTTGACACCGAAGGTTGTTAAGCCTTAAATTACGGTGACCACGGCTCCAATACCACTTGAAAGGTCCTAATGGCTAGAGGGGGGTGAATAGCCTATTCAAATTTCTACAACAACACTTAGTAAACCGGTTAGACAAATATGAGATGAAGCGAGTGTTGCGCTAGCCTACTAAAAATACAAGCCACCTACCACAATTCTAGTTTATATAGTCTCTATCTACACAATAGCTATGTCACTACACTAAGTTAGTGTGCTCTCAAAGGCTAACTAAAGAGCCACACTAACCAAACTAATAAGCTCTCACAACTAGCTACACTAAAGAGCTTGACAACTAGTTTGTAGTAATGAAAAGAGATAGAGCAAGATGGTTATACCGCCTAGTCGAGGAATGAACCAATCAATCACAAGAATGAATACCAATGAAGACCAATCATATCAAAATCAAATGATGACATAATGATTTTTTACCGAGGTTCACTTGCTTGCCGGTAAGCTAGTCCTTATTGTGACGATTCACTCACTTGGAGGTTCATGCGCTAATTGGCATCACACGTCAAACCCTCAATAGGGTGCCACACAACCAACACAAGATGAGGATCACACAAGCCACGAGCAATTTAATAGAGTACCTTTTGCCTCTCCACCGGGGAAAGGTCAAAAACCCCTCACAATCACCACGATCGGAGTCGGAGACAATCACCAACCTCCACTCAATGATCCTCGCTGCTCCAAGCCATCTAGGTGGTGGCAACCACCAAGAGTAACAAGAGAATCCCACAGTGAAATACAAACATCAAGTGCCTCTAGATGCAATCACTTAAGCAATGCACTTAGATTCTCTCCCAATCTCACAAAAAGATGAATCAATGGTGGAGATGAGTGGAAGGACTTTGGCTAAGCTCACAAGGTTTCTATGTCAATGCAAATGGCCAAGAGAGTGAGCTAGAGCCGGCCAAATGATATTTATAGACACCCCAAACAATAGAGCCATTGGCTCAATTATTGGGCTGACTGTGGGACGACCGGACGCACCAGTTGTGTGCAACGGACATGTTCGGTCGCTGCGTCTGGTCATAGCCTAACCGCCACATGTCCCTTTCAAATTGTTTAGCCATTCATGCCCAATGGCTAAAACTATGTGATCGGATGTGCTATTAGAAAACGACCGGACGCGGGAGATGCAGCGTCCGGTCGAGTCTAGAGAGCTCCCAGAACCACTCTAGGTCGACCGAACACGTCCGGTCACACTGAACCGGATGCTCCCAGTGTCTGATTAATTATTGCGCTGAAAACCCAAGACTTGCTGGTTCACACCGGACGCGTCCGGTGTGGCGACCGGACGTGTCCGGTCGCTGCGTCTGGTCGCTGCATTCGGTCGAGTCCAGAGAGATCCTAGAGTCGCTCAACTGCGATCGGACATGTCTGGTGTGGCAGACCAGACGCACCCCTATGTCTGGTCCTCTGTAGACCAACACCCATGATCCATGTCACCTCGATCGGACGCTAAACAGTGATTGCTCAGCGTTCGATCACTACTACGACCCAGAGTCCGGTCACCTCGTCAACTCTGCCACTCTTGGCCAGAATACTAGACACGTCTGGTATGGATATTGGACTCATCCGGTCACGTTAGGAACACTACCGCCTGAGACAGTACCAGACACATCCGGTATGCATGTCGGACGCGTCCGATCACCCCATGACCAGTGCAATCAACTCCTTTTCAACTCTATCTTCTTTATCCTTGCTCAAATGTGCCAACCACCAAGTGTATCACCTTGTGCACATGTGTTAGCATATTTTCACAAATGTTTTCAAGGGTGTTAGCACTCCACTAGAATATAAATGCATATGCAATGAGTTAGAACATCTAGTGGCACTTTGATAACAGCATTTTGATACGAGTTTCACCCCTCTTAATACTATAGCTATCGATCCTAAATGTTATCACACTCGCTAAGTGTCTCAATCACTAAACCAAAAAGCTCCTATCAATTTCACCTTTGCCTTGAGCTTTTTATTTCTCTCTTCTTTTCCAAGTTCAACCACTTGATTATCACCATGGCATCACCATCATCAAGTCATGATCTTCATTTGCTTCACCACTTGGAGTAGTGCTACCTATCTCATAGTCACTTTGATAAACTAGGTTAGCACTTAGGGTTTCATCAATTCACCAAAACCAAACTAGAGCTTTCACCCATGCGACAAACTGATCCTTCGGCGATGCCTTCAGGAAGGTGAATGATGCATGTTGCACCACCGCCGCCACCCCAAAGCGAGAAGCTAGGCAGGGATTTCACCTGGGAGCTTGTTCGCCAATGGTCGTTAGAGTGTCCCTTTGCCCCGACCACCCCCCAGAGATAGGACTGCGCCTCCTGCGTTCGGCCAGAGTGCAGCGGCCAGGCACGCGCCCCCGTCTCCAGCAGCCACCCACGGTGGATTTGGCCACCACCTCAGCATAGCCACTAGATCCAGCGCGAGCGTGGGGCGCTGACCCGGTTGAAGCACGCCACCGCCCAGTAGATGCCAGCAGCGCCATGGACGCCAGCATGGCCTAGCGAGGTCTAGGAATGGGAGGGGAGCGTAGCTGTTGTTGACGCAGTCCTGTCGCGACATCGTCGGTGCGTTGCTGGTGGAGGCGGTTTTTGCGCTACGTAGTGCCGCCACACTGACCCGTGTCCCATCGGCCACCATCTCTAGCCACCGACCAGGGCATCATCACCACGCCTATGAGGCTGCACCCTGCATCGCCCGTGGAGCTAACGGATGCGAAGATAAGGGAGCCTGAGGTCGTGACGGTGCCGCCTCACCAGATGCCGAGCCTCGGCCCGATGCGGCCTAGGAAGAAGCCGACCGACTGCGGCCGCTACCGATAGGCGTGCCTAGGGGCCCGACCAGAGGGCCGGTTGCCACGCGCGGGCCGCCACGCCCGAGTGTCGTCCGCAAACCAGATCCGGGGCAGGGGGTGACGGATCGGGGTCAAGGGGTCCTAGATCTGAAGCTCCGAGCACGCCGCCAGCCATCCAAGCTCCAAGCCTGAGGTCGAAGGAAGAGGAGGGGAGGGGAGGGGGAGAGAGGAAGGGGAAGGTGCTGTGGGTGCCTTTTTGGGTGCCACAGCTGGCCGCCACCGCCATTGGCCGGGGAGCGGCGGCGGTTGGGGGAGCACGCCGGTGGGGGTGGTGACAGTGGAGGGGGAGTCACCCCCGTGTTGCCCTGTACAGAGAGCGACATGGGGGAGGAAGGGACTCTTGTGGTGAAAATAAATAAATCAATCAACAAAATCATCATTGATTTTTGCACGAGAGTTTGTTATCTGAGATGACTTCAACAATGGCAACGATTGGATCACTAACACGATAGTCAATTTTATGGTCACGAGGTCAATTTGTTGTCACTATTTGCAAGGTCAAGGGTGCTCATGCGCATTCCTTTGGGGTATATTAACTCCGGGTCATTGAACTCATGGTAATGGCTATGGAGAGGAAATCAGACATTCACTTGATGGATCAAGGATTGAGTGCTGAATTTACAACCTCACTACTATAGAACACACAATTATTGTCGACCTATCACCGCCAAATTGCTTTGCCACCGGCAGTGATAGAGCTTTCACTATCGCGTGATAAAAAACAGGCATCACTGTTGTTTTTTAACAACGACTGACAATGACATGAGACATGGACCCAATAATAATAACATCAAATCCAGTTAACTCTAACCACCCCCTTCGTATCAAAACCAATTTAGTCACACACACACCCTCGATTCTGCCGCCCCTCTCTGACAAATTTTTCCCCCTTTCTGCTGTTCTTTTACTTTTTTGAAAATGGCATCATCGCCCGTCGTGCAGCCAACAGTGAACACCAAGGCTAACACTATCAATTACTCATTGCCACTTCGAAATCCGATAGTGAAAACCAGTTTGGAACCGCTAGTGATCACATGTTGTAATGTAGTGCATGTGCTATACTCGTTGATTTAGCCGCTAGTGTTAATTACTCATTGATTGAGATGTGTTTTGCTCTGGTTCTGGATTGTTGCATCCTATGAAATGTCTAAGATTTTAAAGTTGGTAGGTGAATTCTGCATGAGAATTGTACTTTGGTTTTGATGTTGGATGATCCTCTATTTACTTAGAGCATGCATCAACAAATCCACTAGCTAGAGAAGAATACGATGGAAGGACTCGATAGAATATTATTTTTTGTTGTGGATGTACTGTATTTAATGGTAATTTTACTTACCAGATGTTCGGACGCATCGAACGTAGGCTCACATCCCACTAAATAGCCCACCGCTTAACTTCCCTCATGAAGTCTTATCATTCGCTCACGTCCTATCCTGTGGCACTCCTGGCGTCCGTGTCCTTCTCCTCTTAATTACCAGCAGCTGATTCCGCACTGCGTTGTGCCGGCCACCCCATGCCTACAACTGACTGGCGCCCCACCTAGGGCAGTCGTCACCTAGGCCCTGCGTGTCCCTACCCCATGGACGCGCCCCTCGCCTAGCCTCCCTTGCATGTGGCATGCAGATCACCTGGCGCTTGTGGCTGCTCAGGCACTGCCGTGGCAGCTGAGCCAGCCCCGCCCTATCCGCATGGGCCCTTGCGCTGCGCCATGCACCGAGCGACCACACCCCATCCTCATCGAGCTTGCTGCCCACTGCAGTTCTCCATCAGGTAGGCCAGGCCCACCAATGATGTCATATTTCGAGTGTTTCAGGTGTATGTTTCAAGTGTTTAATCTGAATGTTTCATATGTTGCAATGGTTATATACACATGTTGCAAGCCTATCTTTCAAGTGTTTCAGATATATATTTTAAATGTTTCATCTAGATGTTACATATGTTGCTATGCCTATACACACATATTTCAAGTGTATGTTTTCAAGTATTTTAGATGTTTTAGACTTATGTTACAAGCGTTTCATAAAAGTATGTAGTTATAAAAATAACATAAGTATGTAGTTATAAAAAAATGACCCAAAGTACCATATATATAGTTCTAAACTTGTCGGGTTCATAAATCCAGGGTCCCTTGGGGACCGGCTTCCACGCCAGGGCTCGGCCTAGGAAGATGGCCTTTTCTTCTTCTGGACCGGCCCAAGAGTCTAAACTCAACAGACTGGAGCACTCGCTTCAGGCCCTGGCCTCCTTCGACCTATCTTTCCAACCAGAGCACTAGCTCAGGCTCAGGTCAACTCCGAACGGCCTCTCCGATTGGAGCGCTAGCGTCAGGCCCCGGCTGCCTTCGCACGGCCTCCACTTAGAAAGCCTGACCCGAGGACCGCCTCCGACTCCGACCCCGTGTCTCCGACCGGGGTCCATAAAGAACCCTACCCATCACTACTCTCCGGCTGGCGCGCCAGAACCGACTGGGGACCATTCGACCGGGGACGCCCGCTCGAAAAGAACCAGAAGGCGTACGAAGAAAAGCAAGACGGGGCTCACAAGTCAAACCATGGCACTAGAGACCATACCCTACGGAGCAGCACTTTACAATCGCCCTACCACGAACAGTATTGTAGGCATCGACATTTACCTCTACAGTATTGTAGGCACCGATCAAAACACCCGTACGGTAAGACCCCCCATGTGCCTCTAGGCATCAACAGTATTGTGGGCGCTGGAATTCACCGTACCAGGTAAACGTGGTACAGCCATGCCTCCAGTCGGCGAGACAACATTTTTGCAGGTACTGATGTCCTCCAGTCCTGAAGAAAACAACTCAACCTCCCACATGTACCTGACATTCTGCAGCAACATCAACAGTATTGTAGGCGCCCACCATTGTCCCATCCCCATAGGTGTGGGCAACAAGGCTTAGAAATGTCCGTACTCTCTCTCCCTCTCATTTGTAAAGCCATCCCCTTCTTCTATAAAAGGGGATGTGCTCCCTCCAAGCACAGGCAGTTGACCCAAGTCGACCTCTTCAAGTTCAAGTTTAGGGTTGGACACTTCGTTCATAGCATAGCTCCTATCGATCTCGGCCCTTCCGACCAGACTGACCGGACACCCCATCTCTCTCTCTTATTTGTAACCCCACTACAGACTTCGAGTACCTGGGCTTGGGAATAAAGTCACCGACCGACCCACACTGGACGTAGGGCACATTGCCTGAACCAGTATAAATCCCATGTCATTGACTGCTAGGCCACCTCCGATCACAATGTACAGCAAAACTACAAATATTTACTAGTTGGTCACTTTCTATACCGATAGTTGGCGCCGTTCGTGGGGAAGACGTTGTACGTTCAACACTTTTTTGGTAATCGGATGGCCCATTTTTTCGCCACTCCCGCCGTGGAGGGCTCGGACGATACGATTCGCTTCGGCTTGATGGAATTTCTCACACCCTCGCCCACTGGGATGCGGGTTCCACCTGTCTTTGAGCCTTCCCAGGCCTTCCGCTTAGGAGGTCTAGACTTTGTCGCCGACCGGCTCGGCATACTCCACCTCCGTGAGGAGGCGCACGTTCCGACATCCGTCGAAGGGGCGCCCTCCATCGACTCTGGGACGCGCGACATCGACAGCGCGGCATCTGTGCTTCATTCCGAGCAAACTCTCTGCTCAAACTCCACTATAAGTAATACGCGTACTGTTACTTACTCTTCATTTACTATCCCCAATCGAGCACCCAGAGAGCCCGTGTCATCCACGCCGCAAACCCCGCACGATCGGTTCCCCTACGGCCTCGCGTCCTCTGCGGATACGTACGCCCAGGGACTCTGAAGGGTGCCGACGCCTTTCCCCCTCACATCTAAATTTGTGGGAATGGCAGGCTATGCTCTTGCTGCTTCCCACAAACCCTTCGATGGTGAGGGCATGAGCGACGATTCTAGCGTCGGCGACGTGGCACCACACCGCCGTCCGTCCCAAGAGTGCGCCATGGCGGACGCTCTGGGACAGCCACCGGTGGTTGTGGAATCTGCACAAACTCACACCCCTCCGGACCCACATGCGGAGGCCCTCGCATCTGTGCAAGTGCACGCCGTGGAATTGCGACAACAGCGGTAGAACCAGCCACCGCCTGCGTAGGCTCGGTCGGCCCAGCACGTCATGCCCCACGCACACGTTCTGGTGGGTGGCACCCGTCAGGTCCAACGCGACATCGTGATCGAGGGAAATGATGTCCCACAATTTGTTCGGGCTGGCCAGAATATCACTGCTGCAAGCGATGCTTCTACGCGGTGCTCCCGAGCCCATCGACCCTTAGGAGCGGGCAGTCTACGGGAACCTCCGGGTGCTAGTAGAAGCCGTCACCGTCCAACAGGCGAAAAGCTCTGCATCACGGCTTCGTCGCACACCCTCTCTCCCCACCGGGGGAACGGGGACGCGCCAGATGGATCACTCTGTTCGCTCGCCGCTACAGCCACCAGGACCGGCTCGGAGTACGGTAGTCGCGCCACGGTTCGACCGGGCGCCTGCTCCGCACCTACCATTAGTACACGAGCGGCCCGATCCACACCAAGACACCCATAGCACCATTGGCAACCGGCATTGGTCCCAACGTGATAACGCTATCCACCATACGGCGGCAGGTGCTACGAATCCTGGCCAAACCATCGATGGAACCGGCAAAACACACCCCAGGCGCAGTCGCTGGCTGGACGACTAGAGCCCTAGCCCCGAGGGCCTAGGGCCTTGGGCCTTTAGCCAGCACATCTAGAAAGCACTATTCCCGTAGTGTTTTTGGCCGCCCACCAACATCACCAAATACACTGTGGAGATAAACCCAGGCATTTGGCTCGAAGACTTCCGGCTCGCCTATCGGGCCGGAGGAGTGGATGATGACTTCTTCATCATTCAATATCTTCCCATTTGCGTGGGGGAACATGTTCGGGCGTGGCTCGAATTCCTTCCACACGATAGCATCCACGACTAGGCGGACCTCAAGAGGGTCTTTGTCAGGAATTTCTAGGGGACGTACATCCGACCGGGGAACTCCTGGGACCTCAAGAGCTGTCAGCAAGAGCCCAGCGAGTCCCTATGGGATTACATCCGTAGGTTCTCCCAATGATGCAACTCCCTCCCTGACGTCGTTGATGCAGACATCATCAGCGCGCTCCTCTCCGGGACAAACTGCGAGTCCCTTAACCACAAGCTTGGCTGCTTGAAGCCCCGTACCACCCGTGACCTGCTTGACATAGCCACCAACCATGCCTCCGGCGAGGAGGCGGTTGGAGCGGTCTTGAGCAGAGGCTAAGATAAGGTCAAAGCCAAACGTACGAACCCGAACGAGGGCCCCTCCATGTAGAGGGGCAAGAAAAATAAAAAGGATCGACGTCGGTCGGACAGCGCCCTGTTGGTCGCCACGACCGATCGTGCAGTCAAGCAGCCCCGTCAGGGATTGCCTGACCACTTCAACAAACTCAAGGATGGTCCATGCCCCAACCACGCCTACCCTATCAAACACCTCTACAGGGAGTGTGAGCTCCTCAAATGTTTCCTCTGACAGGCCGGCGGGCCAAAGGAGGGAGACGGCAAAGAGAAAGCACCCAAGAAGGGAGGTATGACAGGCAAAGACGCAGATGACTTCCCCGACGCTGATGAATGTATCATGATCTTTGGTGGATCCGACATTGTTTGGACCAAGCGACAGCATAAGGTTTGCTATCGAGAGGCATGCACCACCAAGTTGGCCATCCCCTCCTTTCTTAACTGGTCGGAGTCTCCGATCACCTACGATCAGAGGGACCATCCCTCCCACGTCGCAAGACCAGGACACTATCCGCTCATCGTCAGACCAGGATGCTATCCGCTCGTCGTCGACCCCATTGTCCACAAGAAGCGTCTTATGAAGGTGTTGATGGACGGTGGCAGCGGCCTCAACATCCTGTATATCAACACCCTCGATGCCATGCGCATCCCCCGATTGGAACTCCACTCGGTGGGCTCCCCCTTTCATGGGGTAATCCTGGGAGCGCAGGCATACCCACTCGGGCAGATCGATCTGCCCATCACATTCGGCAGCCGAGCCAACTTCCGCTCGGAGGTTCTCACATTCGAGGTGGTGGACTTTCTAGGGTCCTACCACGCCATCTTGTTGCGGCCATGCTACGCGAGATTCATGGCAATCCCCAATTACACCTACCTCAAGCTGAAGATGCCAAGACCAAACGGCATCATCACTGTGAGCAGTGCATTCTCACACGCCTTCATGTGCGACCACGAACACTATGAGCTCACCACTACGGTCGTCAACTCATCCGAACTCCCGCGGCTCGGGGAGTCATCGGTCCCGATAGCCCCAGACTGTAACCAACCAACTTCCCCGTCGGCCTTCTGCCCACTCGAAAAAACCAAGACAGTGGGAATCGACCCCACCAACCCAACCAAGATAGTTCGGATCAGGACCCAGCTCCTGGCCAAATAGGAATGCGAGCTCGTCGACTTCTTGTGCGACAATCGTAATGTCTTCGCATGGCAGCCGTCTGACATGCCAGGGATACCCCGGGAGGTCGCTGAGCATGCACTACGCCTTACCCCGGGCTCTAAGCCTGCCAAACAATGCCTGCGTCGCTTTGATGACAAAAGGCGCAGGGCCATAGGCGAGGAAATCGCCAAACTCCTGGCAGCCGGGTTCATCAGGGAGGTCTTCCATTCCGACTGGCTTGCCAATCCCGTCCTGGTCAGAAAAAAGACCAGGAAGTGGAGAATGTGCGTCGATTATACTGGACTTAACAAAGCATGCCCGAAGGATCATTTCCCATTACCACGCATAGACCAGATAATTGACTCCACCTCGGATTGTGAAATCCTCTCCGTTCTAGATACCTACTCAGGCTATCACCAGATCACGATGAAAGAGTCCGATCATCTCGCAACCTTGTTCATCACCCCGTATGGTTCATACTGTTACGTGACCATGCCTTTCGGCCTAAAGAACGCTAGCGCCACCTACCAAAGGTGCATGCAGCAATGCTTCGCCAACCAAATCGACCCGCTCGACCAGCCCGAGCGGCCAAAACCAACAATCGCCGTCTATGTTGATGACATAGTGGTCAAAATGGCTCAAGCTTGCGACCTGATCGTAGACTTGGCTGTAACGTTCGCAAACCTCCGAAGGTTCAACATCAAGCTGAATCCCGAAAAGTGTGTTTTCGGGGTTCCAAAGGGGAAACTGCTTCGATACATCGTGTCCGAGCACGGCATCGAAGCCAACCCCAAAAAGATCACGACCATCTCCAACATGGGCCCCATATGCAACGTCAAGGGCATGCAGAGGCTCACCAGTTGCCTGGCTGCCTTAAGCCGCTTCATCTCCTAGCTCGACGAACGGGGGATGTCGCTCTACAAGCTCCTCAAAAGGACGGACGCTTTCATCTGGACTAAGGAAGCCCAGCATGCTCTTGAAAGCCTCAAAACATCCCTAACATCGGCCCCAATCCTCATCGCTCCCGAGCGGGGAGAACCCCTCCTCCTTTACGTCATGGCAAATAACCATGTGGTGAGCGCCGCCCTGGTCGTAGAGAGGGAGGAACAGGGACACCAGCTCAAAGTGCAGCGACCCATGTACTTCGTCGAAGAAGTGCTTACCAACCCCAAGGTGCAGAAACTCCTATACACCATACTAATGGCGACCAGGAAGCTCCTACACTACTTCACCGACCATGAAGTCATGGTCGTCACTTCATACCCACTCGGAGACATCATTCGCAACCGCGACACTGCAGGATGAATCTCCAAGTGGGCTCTTGAACTCCTGGGCCACAACATCAGATATACCCCTCGCACCGCTATTAAGTCTCAAGCTCTCGCGGATTATGTCGCCGAATGGACGGAGGTCTAGCTACCAATCCCAGACGTCACCCATGAATACTAGACAATGTACTTCGATAGGTCCATAATGGCGCCCAGCTCAGGAGCTGGAGTGGTTCTGATCTCCCCAAATGGGAGTAGTCTCCGTTACGCCATCCGCCTCCACTTCTCAGCTTCAAACAACACCGCGGAATATGAGGCCCTTATCAATGGACTCCGCATCACCATCGAGCTTGGCGCTACGTGACTCTACGTCCATGGCGACTCAGAACTAGTCGTTGATTAGGTCATGAAGGAGTCCTCCTGCAAAAGCCCCCTCATGATGGCATACTGCCAAGAGGTGCGCAAGCTCGAGGACAAATTCTAGAGGATTGAACTGCATCACATCCCTTGAAGGGACAACGATGCCGCTGATTTCCTCATAAAGCTGGCCGCCAGGCGAGATTCGTCCCCAAGTGGGGTCTTCATCAACGATATCCATGAGCCGTCCACTCGCATCTTGGAAGGTCTGACCTGGACGCACCCCGACGCCTAGCCGGTGCTTGGGGGCTCTGACCCCGATGCCTAACCAGCACCTAGGGGCTCCGATCCCAATACCTCTACGCCACCCGCGAGCATCACCGTATTGGCGCTCGGTCAAACCGATTGGCGAGTACCGCTACTCGCCTACATCCTCGAAGAGGTTCTCCCACCCTAAAGGACGGAGGCCCGATGAATCGCTCGACGCGCCAAGACCTTTGTCGCACTCGGTGACGAGCTCTACAAACAGAGCCCATCAGGGGTACTCATGAAGTGTATCCTCACTAGCCAATGGAGGGATGTCCTCCTCAAGGTTCGTGCTGGCATTTGTGGGCATCACGCGGCCCCAAGGTCGCTGGTCAAAAAAGCCTTCCGCCAAGGTTTTTACTGGCCCACCGCACTATGAGATGCAGAGGAAGTCGTTCGTAGGTGTGAGGGATGCTAGTTCTACGCCTGGCAAACCCATTTGCTGGCACAAGAGCTCCAAACCATCCCTATCACTTGGCCATTCATGGTCTGGGGCCTCGACATGGTAGGACCCCTCAAAAAGGCCCTGGGCGGTTTCACTCACCTACTCGTAGCGGTCAACAAATTCACCAAGTGGATAGAGGCCAAACCCATCACCAACATCCGGTTGGAGGAGGCAGTCAAATTCTTCCTTGACATCATCTACCAATTCAGTGTTCCCAACTGTATCATCACTGACCACGGGACCAACTTCACCGAAAAAAAGTTCCTAAATTTTAGCGACAGATACGGTATCAGGATCGACTGGGCCTCGGTCGGACATCCACGAACTAACGGTCAGGTCGAATGCGCCAATGGCATGGTCTTCCAAGGACGACTCAACAAATACGCCGGGCGATGGGTTGCGGAGGTCCCAGCGATCCTCTAGAGCCTAAGAACGACCCCAAACCGATCTATAGGATTCACACCCTTCTTCCTGGCCTACGGAGCCGAGGTAGTGTTGCCCTCCGACCTCGACCACGGTGCACCAAGAGTGAAGGCTTTTGACCACGACCGAGCCACGGAGGCCCAACAAGACGCAGTCGACCTACTCGAAGAGGCCCATGAAGCAACCGCCATCTGCTCCGCTCGCTACCAACAAACCCTCCGTAGGTACCACGAAAGGAAGATCAGAGGAAGGATTCTCAAAGTCGGTGACCTCATACTCCGGAGGACCCAATCAACGAAGGAAAAACACAAGCTCTCTCCACCATGGGAAGGACCCTATATGGTAACCGAAGTAGTCCGATCGGACACCTACCGACTGGAGGACAACAACGGCAACCTTCTAAACAACACTTGGAACATTGAACAGCTACGTCGTTTTCCCCTAGTAGTCTAAACCACTTTTTAGTTAGAACATGCTCCCATAAGAGCACCGCTGCCCGAAACACTTTCAGCCCGGGTCGCTCGGGGGCTCCATAGGGGTACAATATTAAAATATTATCTCTCTTTTTACTATCACACGATAAAGCAACTGTGTCCCCAAACAGAAACACATTCCATTTCCTGTGTTTACCTTATGTAACTCTGTTCTTACTCCCAACCCAACGCACCCCGCCTTTTTCTACGGTTACAAACAGCTGAGCCTCGCGGGCCACGCCCCGGGCTCACAAGGTTGCAGCCTACGGAACAAACGGGCAGGTACGAGAAAGAAAGGATAAAAAACAAAAGTTATGCTAAGATAAACATAGGGAACGAATATCATGGTTCTGTCACAAGGACAACACGGATGTGTTCATTAATACAAAAACTGTTCACACGAGGACTAACCCACGATTGACAAGCGTAGGTACTGGTCGAACATTTCCAACTGGAGCTCTTCGAACCCTGTCACTCCAGTCATACAGGCACCACCACACGAAATCTCCGCTGAGAGACCAACTGGCCCCCTAAGTCGATCGAATCACTCAGTATCCACACCTGAGATACAGGTAGGAAGCGAAGGGGCACCCCACGTGGGCCATGCTAACTCCGTCTTGAATGACGAGCACAGGTCCCGGTCGGATATTTCTGACTAAAGCTCTCCGAACCCTGTCTCTCAAGTCATCAAGGTGAGCATGTGTTCATTAATACAAAACTATTCACACAAGGGCTAACCCACAATTGACAAAGCGCAGGTACCAGTCGGACATTTTTTACTGGAGCTCTTCGAACCCCGTCACTCCAGTCGTCAAGGTAAAACACTATCAAAGCCCCTCTATTTCAATTTAAAATATTCATACATCCATACGCGCATTTCATACCATACACCTGCACCCCCCGAATAGTTAGGGCATGAACCACCTAGGGGCTCGGGAACTAAGCATCGCATATGCAGCGAAATGCATCAGAACGCTCCGTGTTGCGCCACAAAGCGGTGGCTTGCCTCATTCGATATGAGCAACCAAACAGAGCCAGGGGAGAAAATCGTAGATGAGCACCGTGCAGCCTTTGCCCGGTCTAGCAAACCAAGTCATCTCAACCTTCTTGTTCGACCCTGAACCTCTCGCCAAGCCCACAGAATCTCCATCGAGGGGAGGCCATTAGGCCACCCGGGTCGGTCTCCAGAACGACCTAGGCATCTGTCGGGCTGCAGGTAAAGGAGTAGTGGAATGCCACAAGAGGGCTATGCCGACCCCATCACAAACAACGGACCCAGATTCTGCTCGATCACACCCGTTAGCGAGCTGACTGAGCTAGTCTTTGAGCCCGAGCGATCGGAACAAGTGACGAAACTCAGCCCCTCCGGTTGTGAGGAACCAGATGGGGTAGCGCAAAACGACTCACACCAACCCCCGCGAAGGCCCGACAGGGCTCAGGGGCTCAAATGCCAAGGGACCGTGACTCTGAACTCGCGTCGACTGGATCGGCGACATCCGGCTACGGCTCTTGGGACTGCGACTCCTAAACTCGCATCGACGGGATAGGCGACATCCGGCTACGGCTCTTGGGGCCATGACTCCTAAACTCGCGTCGACGGGATCGACGACATCCGGCTACGGCTCCTGGGACCGCGACTCCTAAACTCACGTAACGGCTTCCTAAACTAACTAAACTAACTCTCTCGATCCACGGCGTGCACCGATGCCTGGATTCATTCGCAAACTCCACCTCACCTGATCCCGCGGCGCGCATCGACGCCAAAAGATCAGTGAGCTCTGACACAACCAAACCGAGCTATCTCCACCCATAGCGCGCACCGACGCCAGGGTCCGTTCATGACTCCGACTCACCCGATCCCACGGCACGCAACGACACCGTGGTTAAACAAAATTCTGTCTCAAACTAAAAAACATGCATACACACCTGCTGAGACAACACCCCCAGCTGGTTCGACCTGAACTGCCTGGGGCTCAGGGGCTACACCAGCGGGTGCGCTTGCGCGCACCCGCCGACAAAACAGAAAAAACATCCCCCGTTGACAAACTCAGAAGCACCCCCAGCCGGTTTGGCACGAACCGCCCGGGGGCTCGGGGGCTACACCCACGGGTGCGCTCATGCGCACCCGCCGGCAAGATAAAAATCCCCTAGACGATTCTGCATGAATCGCCTAGGGGCTCGGGGGCTCCTGTCGGGTTCATAAACCTAGGGTCCCTCGGGGACCGGCTTCCACACCAGGGCTCGCCCCAGGAAGACGGCCTTTTCTTCTTCTGGACCGACCCAAGAGTCTAAACTCAACAGACCGGAGCACTCGCTTTATGCCCTGGCCTCCTTCGGCCCATCTTTCCGACCAGAGCACTAGCTCAGGCTCAGGCCAACTCCAAACGGCCTCTCCGATCGGAGCGCTAGCGTCAGGCCCCGGCTGCCTTCGCACGGCCTCCACTCGGAAAGCCTGACCCGAGGACCGCCTTCGACTCCGACCCTGTGTCTCTGACCGGGGTCCATAAAGAACCCTGCCCATCACTACTCTCCGACTGGCGCGCCAGAACCGACTAGAGACCATCCGACCGGGGACGCCCGCTCAGAAAGAACCAAAAGGCGTACAAAGAAAAGCAAGACGGGGCTCACAAGTCAAACCATGGCAGCAGAGACCATACCCTATGGAGCAACACTTTACAACCACCCTACCACAAACAGTATTGTAGGCGCCGACATTTACCTCTACAGTATTGTAGGCACCGGTCAAAACACCCGTACGGTAAGACCCCCCATGTGCCTCTGGGCATCAACAGTATTGTGGGCGCCGGAATTCACCGTACCAGGTAAACGTGGTACAGCCATGCCTCCAGTCGACGAGACAGCATTTTTGCAGGTACCGATGTCCTCCAGTCTTAAAGAAAATAGCTCAACCTCCCACATGTACCTGATATTCTGCAGCGACATCAACAGTATTGCGGGCGCCCACCATTGTCCCATCCCCGTCGGCGTGGGCAACAAGGCTTAGAAACGTCCGTACTCTCTCTCCCTCTCATTTGTAAAGTCATCCCCTTCTTCTATAAAAGGGGATGTGCTCCCTCCAAGCACAGGCAGTTGACCCAAGTCGACCTCTTCAAGTTCAAGTTTAGGGTTGGACACTTCGTTCATAGCATAGCTCCTGTCGATCTCGGCCCTTCCGACCGGACCGACCGGACACCCCATCTCTCTCTCGTTTGTAACCCCACTACAGACTTCGAGCACCTGGGCTCGGGAATAAAGTCACCGACCGACCCACACTGGACGTAGGGCACGTTGCCTGAACCAGTATAAATTCCGTGTCATTGAGTGCTGGGCCACCTCCGATCACAACGTGCAGCAAAACTATAAATATTTACTAGCTGGTCACTTTCTGTAGCGACAAAACTATTCACGTCAAACACTAAATTCAAATTAAAGTTTCAACTAAATATATATTAAACACACGTAGAGGTGTGGTGCAAATAGAACAAGAATAAATAAGGATAGAAAAGTATATATATATATATATACAGAATAGTTGATAACTAAAGATATTACAACTAGACAAATACAAAAGCATCTACATGCATGTCACTACGCCAGTAACGATTTGTTGGGACGGTCCAAAATGGTTTGTAGGGGCAGTTTGGTTAGCCGTTCCTTTCGAACCGTTGCTACAAATGTCTGATTTATAGGAGCGGCTGGCGAACTGCCTCTGAAAATTAGATTTATAGGAGCAACTGATAACACCAGCAGCATCTACAAATAAATCTGTAGGGTGGCTTATTTAGGCATCATTTGTAGGGGCGGCTCTATAGAGCCGCCCCTAAAAAAAGAGCGTTTTTACGAATCCGTTTTTAGCAGTGTGTTAAAATATATGAACATATTAAGAAGAGCAACATCGTAACTTTTAATTAGCTGCGGGTCCTAACTTCATCCATGAATGCCTAAGATTTATCTTAACTTACTACCTCGACTAGGAGAAAATTTGAAAAACCCGCTATATATGCAACTTGGTTTTGAGATGCCACCTCATAATACATTGTTTTCTGCAAACACGCACCTCATTGTCAGACTTTGTTGAAAGAAGAGCACCCCACTATACATGAGTGTAGCCGTTTGTATCCATTTTTCACAACTTTTTGGAGCCATTACAAACCATACCAAATAAGTCCATTTTAAGCCTAGTGCGCGCATGGCTTATGCTTGTTCGCCGGGGTGGACCGAGGCCGAAGGTCTCTAGGGCCGGAGCCATAGTTGTGGTCTATTAACACTTACTATCCCTACCTAATATCGGGTCATAAATATTAGATCTAAAAACAAGATAACGAGAGCATGCATCTGTCGCCCCTTCTCGGCCGGCAATCACATCGTTCGACCATTAGCAGCCGGAAACATGGAACATGACAATGTTTCTTGTCCTGAAAACAATTACGTTCCCATAGTACAATTACATTATAAAGTATAGCTCCACGTTCCGGTTCCCGTATAGGAATATGGCTTCTAAGGCTTGACCTCTCTAAGTCCTGACCCCGACTCCCTGACTCAACGACTGCAGACTCTCGATTCCCCCCCCCCCACCCCACCCCACGAGCCACGGCCCACGTTGCCCTCTCCACAATGGACGCTGCCACTGGTCTTCCCGAGTCCACCACCACACGCCACCGATTCCACCTCCACGAGCCACCACCCCACGCCACCCTCCCCACGAAGGCCGTTGCCACCGGCCTTCCTGAGTGCGCCCACACGGCCACGCCGCTGCCATCGCGCCACACAATGCCCTCACCATGATAGTATGAGGAGGCCGTGGTGCTACTCCGATTTATGCGCCCCGCGTGCACATTGGACTCCGAGGAGGCCTACGCCGTCACGTGGCAGATCGAGGCGGTCAACCACCCAAACCTCGTATATCTTGAATTCTTTCTAAGGAGTGAAATTATCCGATATTCTAATCCATATCCGTCAAATTTTGCCAATTTCATATCTTGTCTTGTATCAAAATATAATTGGAGCAAATTATCCGTATATATATAGATATTAAAAGCTTTTCTCTATATCCTCGAAATTTGAGTTCGGTTCAGGTCGGAGAATTACCGGTGCTACTTTCACCCCCAGCATTAACTATATATATACAGTTGAATCTATTTTAATCATGCACTTTTTTTTTGACAACATAATCATGCACTTTGTAGTCGCTGGCTCGATGCTATGGAGTATTTGGCTGTTTACAACTGTCCCTAACTATAGATGCTATTCTCATTACATTTCACTGAACAAAATTATTACATACATTTCATGATGCATCAGTACACTCTGTTCCTAGTATTCCACACGAAAAAATCTCTCCATATATTACACATGAAGGTGAAGGATGAGATTCGCTACATCCCCTAGCTGGATCTGTCATTGATAATCATCAGTAGTCGTCGTAATCATCGTTGTTCCTGTTGAGAAACCGCCTGACAGCTCCGACGACGGCGCCCAGCACCAAGAAGAGGACGAGCGTGTCGAAGCCGCCGCCGACCCCGACGGCGACGCTCGGCCCGGGGGCGAAGAAGCTGAACGGCGACCACCCGTAGCCGTAGCCGCCCAACAACGGGCTCCCGTAGCCGTATCCGCCCAGAGGCGGCGCCACCGGCGGGTTGATGTAGATGTTCGTCCTGCGCATGCACCAGACAAGATAACATTTTTGCATCAGCAGACGCAGCATGCATAGATACATGTCACAGCTGATTTCAGTCGCCTGTCGTGCTACTCTAGATTCTTGCAAATGATTGAAAACAAACTGAACCATCAAGTTGCACAAGGACGATCAAAAGCTATCCAACTTCACAATAATTCAGTTTCAGACATTCAGAGCTCGTAATCGGTGGGAGGAAGACGTCATCTTGTCTGAGCTCTGAACTGAACACGGCTAGAAGTAGAACTGAACTTTGGCAAAACATCCATGAGCTCAGACAGATTAGATACAATGATTCAAATCACTCTAGAAGGCGCTAAAGATTACCTGGAGTTGTTTATCCGAGGGCCGGACGACCGTGGCGCGGACCGGAACGCCTGCCCGCCGACCCTGCCGCCGGACTTGGCCGCCATGGCGCCGTCGACGGGGCCTAGCGCCAGCACGCCGGCGGCCAGCGCGACCATCGCCAGCTTCCCGAGCTTGACCCCAAGGTCATTCCCTCCTGACGGTACCTTGTCCTTGTCATCGCCGGACGCCTTGCACGAGATCCTCGACGGCCTCCTCGCGTGCCTGGGCGGCGTCGCCGTGCACACCGGTCTGCTGCTGCCCGTGAGGAGAGGTGCCGGCACCAGAGCCATGGACGATGGATCGACGGTCTCTCGATTTTGTCAGCTCGCTCGCTTCTTCCTTGGTTGAATGCTAGCTTCTCTTCTCTCCTGAATCCTGATTGTCAAGTAGGAACTAGGAAGAGGAAGAGAAGAATAGGCGGTGGTGGTAGGAGAGGAAGGCTTATCTTGAGATGGCAAAGACGCCACTTGGCCGAATTGGAGTGGATGGTGAAATTAGAGCTTCTCGAGGGGGGAGAGATCTTTTGAGCGCTCCTTTGTTCTCTAGCCCAAGTTGCTCTGATGTCTGAACAAGGCTGCATGGCACGGCGCCATCCGGTACTTTTTTCTCCCGTTTTCCTTCCTTCACTTGAAATTTCCTTTGGGCTTGGGGCATGAAAACATATAATGGGGAGTTGTACTCAAATTGATGTTGTCATGTGTTTTTGCCCGGTCAGTGATTTTTCACACGCGTGAAGCATTATTACTTGTAGTAAAATTTATGAGAGATCCTTAAATTTGGCATGTTATTTTGGTCCTCTAACTCATAAAATATTATTTTGAAGTCTTTAAACTTGGCATCAGGTGTCATCCAATTTCCCAACTAATAAATTACCATTTTCATATCCTTAAACTTGTGTTTAGGTGGCATTCGAGCCCAAACAGGTCTTGAGCTATTCCTCTACTGATATGACAATGTGACTTGCTAACTTTGTATTGACATGGACCGACATGTGGGGCTCATATGTAAGGTCCACATCTCCTCTCCCCCACTCCATGCAAATGAGGGTCGGCTCTAGCTGTTGCTATTATTACAAGATGAGACAGGGGATAGGAGGACGAGGATAACCTGATGACATTGAAGAAGAAGAAAACGGTGCTCTCATAATCATGACTCCACCTCAATCTTCTTCTAGATCTTGATGATTTTTCCTTGAATGTTATGCTCTTCTTCTTTTCCTTCTCCTCTTGCTCATCACTCTCCTCTTGATCAAAGGTGTCATGAGTGATGATCTCTCCCAACACTTATGTCGGAGTGAAGTCCATTAGTCCCTCTCTCGATATCACGGTGACAATGATCTTAAACTTGGAGGGGAGGCACCGTAAGAACTTATGTGAGAAATCCTCATCATCTATACCTTGTGCCCATGTGCCCTCAACTCATTGGCTATGACATTAAGGCGGTGGAACATCTCTAGCACATTTTCACCTTCAAGCATCTTGAATTTGGCATGTTTGTCCTTAAAGAGGTACAACTTGGCATCCTTTATGGTGGAGGTACCCTCATATGCTTCCTCTAACCTCTTCCAAACCTTGTGCCATCTCCAAGTCTTTGATAGGCTTGAAGACCTTGGGATCAAGGATATATGCAATTGAGTGCTTGATCATTCAGTTAGAGCTTTTGTTCCTCACTTGGGGTTGGAGCCTTCAAGTCAAGCACTACAAAAGTTATCCTCAACAACTCCCCAAATCTTCCTCTCCATAGCCTTTAGATGTGCACATATCCTTCTCCCCAATACTCATAATTTGTGCCATCAAAGTGCGGGGGCTTGCCAACATTGTTGCTAGCCATAGTTTACTCCAAAGATTGTGAAATCTTGATTTAGTTGGAGGCTTGGCTTTGATATCACTTGTAAGGATCTATTGTGGCTAGAGGGGGTAAATAGCCTAATTAAAATTTCATGCAAAGGCACAACACTAGGCAAAATGGCGAGCAAGAAGATAGCCCTAATAAGCACTACATCCAACTTAAGATTTTGCAAGCCTAGGGTGAACAAGAGCTAGTCAACACAAGATTCAGCTTTTTTTAGCACCCGAGTCGGTTTCAGCTGGATCATACAACACAAGAAGGATTCATACGTAGAACACAAGACCATATAGACACAAAGTGTTCCTTCTATTCCTAGTAATGTAGATGGGCCGGTTTGGGCCAACCGCCAACCTTTACATTTTCTGTGAACACCTGGACCTTCACACTCTACTTGCAGCCACGCAGCCCACCACGCCCAGACCCTTCCTGGTCCAAAAGTAAAGTTTTCCAAACGGGCCTGGCCCATCAGGCCAGCACGGGCACGGTGCTGATTTGGCCCGGTCCGAAAACGGCCCGGGCCGGCCTCTCCCGTGCTCGTGCCAAGCACGGCACGGCCTCGTGCCCGTGCCTAGGCCGCTATGCTAGCCCGTTGGCACGGCACGGGCACGGCCCGCTCCAAAGGCCGGCATGGGGTCGGCACGGCTAAGAGCCGTTGGATGAAGCCCCCGGCGAGCGCTGGCCGTTGGATGAAGGGCTGCGGTGGGGCGCCTATATAAGCCAGGAGCCGCCCGGGGGAAGCTACTGTGCTCATTTCTTCCCCCTCCGCGCCGCGCGCACCTCGCTCTTCGGCTCTGCTCTCTCGTTCGAAACCCTAGCCGCTCACTCTCTTCTTTTCGCCGTCTGGTGGCTGGTGACAGCGGTGGTGGCTTGCATGGGCACACGGCACGGCCTTGTACACCCCTTCTCTTCTCTCTGACCGGCGATGTAGCTTAGTCGTTGAGATCTCCAACGAATCGTCTTCATCTCTCTCTCGTCGCGCTCGTCGCGCTCGTTGATCTCGCCGGACTCCGGCGTCATTAGGGCTCCGCTATGATGTGTTGAGGTACCAGGACGCCGGATCTGAGCGATGTCGTCGTCGCCGTTGCCTCTGGTGCTCCGTCAAGCGAGGTGAGTTAGATCTGTTTCTTGTTCTTCTTCTTCTTCATTTATGTAATGGTCTGTAATTTTAATTGGACTGTGGAGGCACTCACATGCATCAAGGACTGGGAAGCTGCTGAGTCAAGGCTACAACATATGGTGGAGGATAAGGAGCTCGAGGAGGCTTTTGAAAACCTTTATCTTGATTAGTCATTTATTTATGTAATGGTCTGTAATTTTAATTGGACTTGGATGCTTTGGATCTGTGGATTGGATGTAATGAACAATTGAATTACACTAAGGGGCTGGCTGCACTCTTTTTCCCTGTCCAGGGTTTCTCACAAGGGTGAGTTTTACCTGGACAGGTTTTTAATGAGGCAGCCATTGCACAGCCCTTCCTTTTGATATTTTGTTGCCTGGTGTTCTCTTCTTGATTTTGATTTCTTCATATTTGAGCTGTTCTCTATTTTCTGAAATTTTAATGTGGTTTTGTGGGTTAGTGCCAAGGCACGACACTAACACGCTGGACTGTCGTGCCCAGTGGCACGGCACGGCACGGTCTGGAGTGCTTAGTGCCGTGCCTGGGCCAGAGGCTGAGCACGGCGGCACTACACGGCACGGCACGGCAAGGCTACCGTGCCTGACCGTGCCGTGTCTGGCCGTGCCGTGCCCAGCCGCGCTCGTGCCGTGTAGTGCCCGTGCGGCCCGTTTGGAAGACACGCGGCCATCTGAACCTCCAGTCAATCAAGTCAACAACAACGCAACACACGTCCACGAGTGACGTTCAGAGAAGCAACACAAAACCGTCGCGCAACCACAAGCAGCAGGCGAACGAAGAACCCGTGGATCCAATTCCATCAGTTGGGGAACCTGCAGTCGCGGCGTATCTCGCCGTCGGCCGCCGTGCGGACCCCGACCCTGCCGAGCCTGGTCATTGCGGTGGCGAAGTCGCCGAAGAAGGCGCCCTGGTCCGCGGCGTAGCGCTCGACGGCGCCGCGGGACCTCGGGTCGGCGTACAGCACCTGGTCGGAGGCCAGGACTCCCATCCCGCCGCGCAGGTTCCGGTAGTACTCGTTGTCGAACTGCAGCGGCGTCGTGGCGTCCAGGAACGCGAACCCGGCCGGCCCTCCCGCCGGGCAGCGGCCCAGGAGATGCTGCGCGAGCGCCGGGTCCATGGCCGGGTCCGCGCCCACCCGGTACGCGAAGAAGCCGCACGACGCCACGCCGATCGTGTGACCCCCTGCTTGCAGAGTTGCAGTACGTAGTGCCACGCAAGAACGGCCGTTAGCGACGGGCATGACTGCACTGCAGGTGTTCGTTCGCAGGAGTAGGAGTAAACTAAACATGGAATGCATGCATGCTCTTGGCGTGTTCCACTAGCTAGCTGATGTAGCTGACACATTTATATATGCATGCACACGTGCGCGTGGATATGTACCTGAGAGCGCGATCATGTCGGTCTGGTTGAGGCCGAGGCTGGAGAAGAAGCCGTTGAGCTGGTCGAGGTCGAACGTGCCATGAGGAATCACGACGCTGCCACAAGTCGACACCCTGCCGTCGAACCTGCCCAGCTCCACCTTGTAGTCTGGCCCTCCGCTCTGCGGCGGCCGTACGTACGTGTTCACGCCGAGATCGACGAGACACAGTCCGATCAACTCGAGAACGAAAGCGATCGAGGAGCAGAGCAGAGCAGCATGCATGCTTCGTTGGTGTTCGCGTGCTTACCAGGAACACGGAGTCCCTGGCGGCAAGGGCCAGGATGTCGGCGCAGGACACCCTGTTCCGGCACTGCGGGTCGCTGTCCACCGCCGCCTTGGCGTTCATCACCGTGCTGAACCCCTCCAGCTTCATCGTCGTGCCATCGGGGCTCCGCCACTCGTCGTCGCCGGCAGCGTTGATCAGCATCACCGACGCGTCGCAGCCCTTAATTCACAGATCACAAGAGTGGCGGCATGGCATCAATCCTCTGATCGGCGTCAGTAATAATATAATCGCACTCGCACATACCCTGACGGCGCAGTCGTGGAAGAAGAGCCGGAGCGTGGCCGGCGCGGAGAGCGGAGAGAGCGCCACGGACTGCTCTACGGCGCCGCGGACAATGCTCTCGAGGTTCGGGCAGACGCCGGCGTAGTAGTCCGGCCTCAGCTGGGGCTGGGCCGCCGCCGCCGCCATCGGCGCGAGCGCGAGGAGGAAGACGGCGGCCAGGAACTGGAGGCGCCTCATGGTACTGCCGCTAGGCTCGCTCTTAAGGCTGCTGTTTGTTTACTAATCTCTCTTAAATTAGCTAATGCCGTTAAACTGCATGAGCTCGAGGTGGTTTGCAAGCGATGACAGCGTGGGTTTATATAGAAGACAAGAGGTGGCGTGTGGCATCCCCGCGCTATTACCCATTCACCTATTAATTAACCTCTTGTATAACAGGTGTACACTATTGGTCAATGTGAGACTGATGTTGATATCCATGGTTGATCACAGCTCATGACCTCGGTGTGAGACGATAAAACTGTGGGTTCTTGATTCTCTCCTCTATTATACTTGCGCATATTTGCTTAGTTTATTACATTCAAAAAGAGAAGCTGAGGCCTAACGACTTTGAAAGTCTGAATGTCCTTTCAGAGCAAAAAGAAGTGTCTGAAAGTCTGAATGTCCTTTCAGAGCAAAAAGAAGTGTCTGAATGTCTGATGATCTTCAATGTGATTCTTCCGAGTTTTGCAGTATGCAGGCAGCTCGAGGCAAGGACTATCAACTATGCTGCCAGATTTGTAAGTCAGAAGATGACTCGGTTCGTTTGCACCGATGGATTTCTCTGATCCATTTAAATTCTGCTATAATTTTCTGAAAACTTGAGAAGTTAGCAGTGTTATCCCACAGGATCATCGGCTCAGGTGAGTTGACCACTCACCAGTCTTGCTGAGCACCTGCCAGTGTTGCTGAGCACCCACTAGCTATGCCGACCACGAACAAACGTTGTCCGACCACACACTATGGCTAGGGGTTAAAGAAGAGGGAGAACAGAGCATACACACAGTACCAGTGTTGGTCGGAGCCCTGTATAGGAGATGGTAAATCTGAACTCTCTTTGTTGAGTTGCAGTGGCAAACTATATATACAACTCTATCTATCTAGTTCTAGTACAACTGCCCTGCTGCAACAGTGACTAAATAACACAACAGGACTGACTTCTACGCCTGTCCCTATATGTGGCTACAGTCCGGCAGGTGAGCCGTTCGACGCCTGCCTCTACAGCGGCTACAGTACCACAACAGGGAGCCTTTCCGGTGCTGTCTTCCCTTACTGTGTGTTCACACAAGGAAGCAGTGGATTATCTAACAGTTCTTCCTCTAATCCTACTGCTATCCCTTGTACCCCCTCCATGCCGATCATCTCCTTCAACTCTGTGAGTCGAAGACGTCCGAGCGGCTTGGTGAGGACGTCCGAGAGTTGCCGACCAGTTTCGACGAACTCGATGACGATCTGCCCTCCATCGACACAGTCCCTGAAGAAGTGAAACTTCGCGTCGATGTGTTTGCTTCGGTCGTGCAGAACCGGATTCTTCGCGAGGACGATGGCAGACTGGTTGTCCACCATCAATGCTAGTGGGTGAGCTTCCGCATAGGTCAGCTCGCCCTGCAGTCGGCGTAGCCATACAACTTGGCACGCCGCTATGGCCACCGCTACGTACTCTGCCTCGCACATAGACAACGCCACCATCTTCTGTTTCAGCAACAACCATGAAATTGGAGCCGACCCAGGAAGACGAGCACTCCAGAGGTGCTCCGCTGTCCGTCGATGTCCCCCGCCATGTCTGCATCGCTGAACACAGTGAGTTGCAGCATACTCCCACCGGTCTTGGGAAAAATGATCCCTCGATCCACCGTCCCCTTGACGTAGCGCAGTAGCCGCTTCACCGCAGCCCAGTGATCCTCTCTGGGATCTTCCATGAAGCGACTGACGTAGCCCACAGTGAACGTAATGTCCGGCCTCGTGTGGACTAGGTAGCGCAGGCCGTCGACGAAGCTTCGGTAGAGTGTTGCATCCACCTTCGTCGTGGTGCTAGCCTTCGTCAGCTTCAGTCGCTTCCTATCGGAGTCACGCATGGCTTGCACTCAGCCATGCCGCTCCGCTCCAACAGCTTCGAGGCATACGCGCTCTGACCGAGCGTGAGTTCTTCTTTCCCCTGTCTCACCTCGATGCCGAGGTAGTAAGAGAGTGCATCGAGATCGCTCATTCAAAAATGAGCCACCATCTCACGCTTGAAGCTGTTGATGTCCTCCATGCATGCGCTAGTGATGATCAAGTCGTCCACATACACGTCGACGATGAGCTCCTCCTTCCTCCATCACCGCGTGTAGAGTGCGTGCTCAGTTGCGCACTGCTGAAACCCAAGCTCGCCCAGCGTGGTGTCAAGCTTGGCGTTCCATGCTCGTGGGGCCTGCTGCAGCCCATAGAGCGCCTTGTGTAGTCGGAGCACCCTGTGCTCCTCTTCCTTGACGGCGAAACCTAGAGGTTGCCTGACGAAGACCGTCTCCACCAGCTCTCCGTTGAGGAAGGACAATTTAACGTCTAAGTGATGGACGCGTCAGTCCTTTGCTGTTGCTAAGGCTAGTAGCGGACAGACAGACTCTATGCGCGCTACTAGCGCAAAGACTTCCTCGAAGTCGATGCCCTCGCGCTGAACAAAGCCTCGGGCGACGAGGTGCGCCTTGTGCTTGATAATGGCGCCGAGCTCATCCTGCATGGCCTTGTACACCCACTTTAGGCTGATCAGACGACATCCTGGAGGTGGATCGATGAGCTGCCATGTCTCATTTTCCTCGATCACCTTCATCTCCTCCAGCATCGCCCATCGCCAGCTTCTGTCATGCTCAGCCAGCGCAAACATGGGTTGTTCCTCTGCGCTGACGAGCAGCAGCTCTTGATCATTGAGTAGCTGACCAGCTAGGCCTGAGGGCCTTGTGCCGCCGACGATGTCGTCCAGCCTGCGAAACCGCACCTTCTCACTTTCGTGGAAGGCATCCACGAACTCAGTGATGTCACTTAGAGGTAAGGCAAACTCGATCAGTGTTGATGGAGTTCTTTGTTCCTCCTAGGTGCTCAGCACCCTGGTTGTAGTGCTCAACACTACTTCTGGACAGCTCGTCAATACTACAGTGCTCGACACCACTGTAGGAGTACTCAGCCTTAGTCTAGGAGTGGTCGGCACCACTGTAAGACCTCTTGGATCCACTATAGGAGTGCTCGGCACCCATCCTAGAGTGGTTGCCACGACTGTAGAACCTCCCGGCACCACTCCTGGCGTGCTTGGCATCCCTCCAGGAGTGCTCGGCACACCTCTCGAAGTGCTCTGCACTGCCCCAGGAGTGCTTGGCTCTGCCGCTGGAGTGCTCAACACCCCTTCTGGAGTGCTCGACACCTGTTCCCCAGTGTCTCCACCAGCGTGGATGACCAAGTGCTCAATGACGAAGGTGCTGGTGAAGCTGCCAGCTTCCACCGTGCTTAGACTGGTCCAGTCCCAAGCCACCTTTTCATCAAACACAACGTCGCGCGAGACAAGTACCTTATTTCCGCGTGGGTCGTAGAGCCGGTATACCTTGGTACCCTCCGCGTAGCCTAGGAATACCATCGGTGTGCTCCTATCCTCCAGCTTGGTGAGGATCGGCTTTGTCTTCCTGATGTGGCCGATTCAGCCGAATGTTCGGAGGAAGGAAACACTCGGCTTGCGCCCATACTAAGCTTCGAATGGCATCTTGCCCATCAGGGCCTTGGTCGGAGAGCGGTTGAGGATGAACACCACTGTGGTCACCGCCTCACCTAAGAACCCTATCGGCTTGCCTTTGGCCTTCATCATGGATCAGGCCATGCCGACCACCGTCTGGTTCTGCCTCTCCGCCACGCCATTCTGTTGTGGCGAGTACGGCGCAATGTGGTGTCGCACCACACCTTGATCCGTATAGTACACAGCAAACTCCACCGAAGTGAATTCATCGCCACGATCAGTCCTCAGCACACAGAGCTTCTTGCCGCTCTCGGCCTCCACGCGCATCTTGAACTTCTTGATCGCCGCCACCGCTTCATCCTTGCTCGTCAGGAGTTGTAGCCACATGTAGCGATTGCAATCATCCATGAGCAGGAGGAAGTACCACCGACCACTGTTTGTAGTAGGCGTGATCGGCCTGCAGAGGTTGCCGTGGACGAGCTCGAGAGCATCCTTCACATGATTCTTGGCTGCCTTTAGGAATGATAGCCTCCTCTGTTTTCTGGCCAGGCAGCTGTCACACAACTCGCCTCCGTGCTCGATGTGAGGTAGCCCTCGGACCATCTTCTCCAGCCAAGTAAGCACACCATAGCTGAGATATCCGAACTAGGCATGCCATAGCCACGACTCCTCGGTGTGCCTTGCCGCCAGGCACACCGGTTGCTCTACCTTTAGGTCAAGCAGGTACAACTGGTTCAGGGACCTCTTCAACTTGGCGAGAAGTCGCTGCTCCTGGTCCCTGATCCTAAGGACTCTGTCCTTGATCAGTACCTCGCTACCACGCTCATCCAGCTGACCAATGCTGATGATGCTGGAACGCAGCTGCGGGATGTAATATACATCTGTTAGCACGTGGTGCACCTCGTTCTGGCACCTAAAGATTATGGTGCCATGCCCTTGGATAGCCACCCTTGAGCCATCACCAAACTTCACCGTACCGGTAATATCGTCGTCGAGCTTGGAGAAGGCTGCCTAGGATCCCATCATGTGGTTGCTGGCACCGGAGTCCAGATACCACCGTTGCTCCTGGTCGACGCGCACACGTCCGAGGTGGACTTGGGCGCGCAGTTCGTCGAGGTTGACAACCTTTAGGGCCTTCCCAGGTCCTTCCACCATCGTCACAACTTCCTCCAGCACCGTGCGAACAATGACCTCCTGTCGTGGTTGGACAGCCATAGTAGTGCCACTGCTGTCGCCCATCTCTGAACCGTTCGTCATCGCCAGCGGTTAGTCCGGTGATGATGCTTGTATGGCTCTAATACCACTTGTTATCCCACAGGATCACCGGTTCAGTTGAGTTGACCACTCACCAGTCTTGCTGAGCACCCGCTAGTGTTGTCAAGCACCCACTAGCTATGCCGACCACGAACAAGCGTTGTTCGACCACACACACTATGGCTAGAGGTTGAAGAAGAGAGAGAACAGAGCATACACACACAATACCAGCGTTGGTCGGAGCCCTATATAGGAGATGGCAAATCTAAACTCTCTTTGTTGAGTTGCAGTGGCAAACTATATATACAACTCTATCCATCTAGTCCTAGTACAGCTGTCCTGCTGCAACAGTGACTAGATAACACAACAGGACTGACTTCTATGTCTGTCCCTACATGTGGCTACAGTCCGGCAGGTTAGCCGTTCGGCGCCTGCCTCTACAACGGCTACAGTACCATAGCATGGAGCATTTTCGACGCCACCTTCTCTTGCTGTGTGTTCACACAAAGAAGCAGTAGATTATCTAACAAGCAGCATGATACTAGTAGTATTGAAGAGAACCGCAGGACCTCATAAAAAATCAGCTCTTCAAGTAGCCTCCATGAGTTGTTTAACATAACTGACACATATCATCATCACCAAGCATGTGCCAATGTGATGCCGAACAGGACATCAGACATGGTCAGCAACCAATCACCACCCAACACGTACAAGTTTTGCTGATGTCAACCCTGTCTAAAAAACGATTCTATTACGATTCATATAACCCTAACCCTCGTTGGTTTCAAGTACTTCCGCTGCCCTTTCCCCTCCCCGCCGCCGCCTATCTAGCCAGATTGTCTCCATAATCCTCATCTTCTCCGTCGTCGACCTTCGATCGATACCGACGACTCATCCTGAATTTTTCCCATCAATCAAATGACTTCTCTATGCCCACCAATACCTCCGCCACTTCCTCCAGCCGTCGGCGACGCCGTCGCAAATCTCTCCCACCCTAGATCCTTCTCAACAATGAAGGCTACATCAACAGCCGCCCCAACGCCACAACCGTCGTCGGCGAGGGGAGTGACTACCTGACGTTTGAAGCGTCCATCTGGCCGGCGCAGCCGCCGCTCCCCTCCAACCTCTTCGTGTATTGCCCCAGCTTGAAATTCCCCAGTCCCACCCTAATCCTCTCCGCATCCCAAGATCTACTGCTCTTCCGTGTCCCGGTCGCCGTCGGTCCTGCATCAAGCTCCGTCGCCTTCAACGACTACGACTACTTCGTCTGTCGGTCCAGTGGCATCACCAGGCCCCCGTCGCTCACGCTGATCCTAGATCCAAACCCCAACATCTTCCACGTTGCTCTCGGAGTCCTTCCCCGCGGCGGGGATCTGTACACCGTCGCGGCGCTGCACGCCAGGCCTCCCAGCAACGAGCAAGGTTTACAATTTCGACGAAATATCTCTGAAATTTCTGAAATATCGCCTTTTTCGCTGAGGCCCGAATTTTTTTTATATCGGTCAAAAATTTTCGGTTAAATTCATCTTCCGCTCTAAAATTACACCAAACAACACTAAAATGACCCTCAATATCCTCTAATTTTATCAAAAGCCATAAATTTATTCAAATTTATTTAATTTTCTCACTCACACATTTGATGGCGCTAGCATATGCAGCTCGCCCTCCATATCCTCACATATATTGTGTTATTTCGTCGATATTATATAAATTTGTGATGGATTAGACATTTTTTCTAGTGAAATGATACCAATTTTTTTAAAAAACAATTTGCCTTTACTTAAATTTAATCCGATATTTCTGAAAATTTCATATTTATTGTCGGGGACCAATTTTTTTTTGCACCGGGAAAAAAACCTTGGCAACGAGTATGAGCTCCATGGTTTTTACTCTGAGGCCGGGAGATGGACCTCCATGTAGGCCTGGGCATTCAGTTCTCGGTTCGGTTCCTCGATTTTTGAAGAAATTCGGTTCTTTGAAAATGAGAACCGATCGGTTCTAAAAAAATTCTCGGAACCGACCATTTTGGTTTTTTGTTATTTCGGCTCGGTTCCGGTTCTAACCGAACTAACCAAACTTTTTAGGAGAGGCTAAGACAATGATAAATATGTATGTTCTAAAATAAATTTATGCAACACTATATACATTTTAGATAATAATAATTCATAAGTGAACAATACCAATATAGTAACACAAATATGTAATAGTTTAAATATGAATTATTACACATAAACCAAACATAATCTTACAAAATGCAAGTAGTAAAGTATAATTGATATAATTCGGTTCTTTCGGTTAATTTGGTTAACCGAGAGTATGAACCGAATTTGTTTCGGTTATTTCAGTTTCTCAATATTAGAAACCGAGTAAGGAACCGAATTTTTCGGTTCCAATTCTTTCGGTTCGGTTTTTCGATTTTGGTTAATTTTGCCCAGGCTTACCTCCAACTCGGTGTGGCTGGACGCGCCAAAGAGGGCCTTCCCGGTGAGGATCCCCCGTTAACGCCCGGCTCTGATCCCCCTACCGTCTCACCACCACCATGATCACGCTTGGGGGTGAAGCTGGCACCATTGGTTGGGTCGATCTCTGGAGCGGCATCCTGCTCTACGACCTGCTTCATGATCAAGACAACAGTAGGCCCACGATCCGGCACATGCCGTGCCGCTGCCGATGCACGCTATCACCTGCAACCGTGGGGCGGGCGCCAAGCTAGGCTGCCCACGCGCTCACCGTGGCATCACTGTCGCCACCAACAAGAGAGGCAAGACCTTCCTCAAGTTCGCTGACCTGCAAACCATTGGCGTCCGTCTTCCTTACAATGACATCGAGACCCAGCTGCCTGCATTTGAAGTCGATGACTGGATCGTCACCACTTGGAGCAACATGGAGATGGCTGGCTTGTTCGAGGACTAGCATCAGGAATTCACAGTCCGTGGTTCCGAGATCAAGATCAGTGACGCCATGTGCAGAGCTGCTGAGCTCTGGATTGCTGCACCGTAAACCGACGCGGGATGATGGCGAGGAGCCTGCCACGGTAGAGCTCGCCTTGCAGAACCTCGCGGTGTCTGAGCCCACACCGAGCCAGAATGGTGATGAAGATGTCCTATACCTGATGGCAAGGACCATGCTCTTCCTCCCCAAGGCGTGGGCTCTCTCTATTGACATGAGGAACAACACACTGCTAGGTGTGGCTGAGTTTGGCACTGAAAGTGGACGGGATGTATGTGTCACCTATCGCCCTAGCATTATCTCCAAGTACATGAAGTCAGTGCCCGCTCCAGGTAATTGATATACTGTATCAGCTTGATTTTGTTGCTTCAATCACCCACTTCCAAGCATGCATATGTTATGTGAATGACGTCTGATTTCAGTTCGTATTGTTAAGAAACTGCTATTTCTATTTCATTACAGTTGTATTAGCTATATACACTCTGGTGTGTGTTAGATAATCTTTCTGCATCCCTTGTATGAATGCACAGCAGGTGAAGGTGGCGTTGAAAATGGCTCCCTACAGTTGTATTGTAGCATCTGCAGGGGCAGACGCCGAAGGGTTTACCTGCCGCACTGTAGCCACAGCAGGGACAGACGACAAAGTCAGTCCTTGTGGGGGTATTAACCCCTATACCCTTACAGGTAGGCTTGGGCCGGCCCGGACCAGAAGGTCTGGCCCACTAAAAGACGACGCGCGGCCCGGCCAATCTGTTCGGAGTCCCACGCAAGGAATCAAGACAGATTTGGAGATCAAGCAAGATCCTGGTCGGTTAAAATAAGAATCCTTATCTGGCCTCCTATGGCAATTGTAACTAGTTAGGATTAGTTTCCAGATGTGTAACCCTGCCCCTCGGACTATATAAGGCGGGCAGGGGACCTCTCTAAAAAATATCTCTCATTGACATACATCAATACAATCAAACGCAGGACGTAGGTATTACGCCTTCACGGTGGCCGAACCTAGATAAAACCTCGAGTCTGTCTTGCGTCACCATCTTGTTTGTAGCTTGCGCATCTGTCTGCCGACAATCTACTACCTTGGGCATACCCCTAGGTAGACTGCCGACCATATTTCGTCGACAGTGCCGCGCCAGGTAGGGGGTGTGCGTACTGCTCTCCAAGCAAACAAGATGGTCATCATCCCCGGCTCCATGGCTACGCCGAACGGCCTCGCGTTCACCATCAGCCAGATCACCTGGACCACCGGCTCCGATGACTTCATCATCATGACCACAGAGGAGGCGCGGATTCAGTCTGCGTCGACCACTGCTTCACCTGCATCGGCTACGGCTCCGACCACGGTGGATCTGGCTCCAGCCATGCCTGCATCATCTTCAGCCACGCCGACAACCCATCGTCCGCTTCCTCGCTACAAAGGGAGGCAGATCGACAACACCGACCTGCTCGACTCCATCGATCGGGTCGGCACCAAACTTGCCAAAACCCTAGCTCTAGTAAGTTCGATTCAAAGTCAATCTAATAAGCAGGTAAACACTACCCACAACAGATCTACCCGACCAGCTCGGGCCGGTCGTCCTGCACGACTCGGTACGGATCTCGTGGTCACATCTACACCTGAAGGGCGCTCCGTTTGTCACCGGCCAGCCTCCACGACGGGTCTCTGGCTCTCCGAGTACGAAGCCCCAATGAAGAACTACTAGGCCTAGCCCTACGGCCTGCGCAACTTCATCAACATGGTTTGGATTGAGGATTATCAGGAAGGATCCGCCCACACAGTTCAAGAGGGTGGCTCAAGCTCCTCGTCTAGCATCGCATCTAATGCCTCCGTCCACACCGAGCTCCAGCACCATGGTGATGAAGGCGTTGAGTACGATCTAGATATCCCAGACCACACCCCGGGGTTCCCACGATTCCCATCTTTCCCACCAAGGCGAGGAGACTTGATCAATGTTGTCAGTAATGACAAACCACCGGCTGTCGGCGAAACAGAACAAGAAAGGCTAGCACGCGAAGCACGCAATATTGACCGGTTCAATCGTCGACAAATCGAAGCCGAGGCAGAAGAGGAGGCCCGACGCATAAGGGTGAAGCCACGCGACCTTAACAATGCCTTTGACAGGGTGGGGGACATGCAGGTCTTCAGGACCCCAAGCGCCAACATAGCTGTTGCTATGGCAACAATGCAATGACTACCCAATACCCCAGAAACTCAGGCAGTTCGTGATGATATACAAGCTTACCTGACGGCTGCTATGGCCCAGACCACAGAGATTGTAAATCAAGCCCGGGCTCCATCCGTCTCAGTCGAATCAAGCCACAGCCGCTAGTACTCAAGTCGCTCACAACCATCCAACCAACATGGCTCGCGCAACAACGACCCATCAGACAACCATCAAGGCGGAAACGGTGGCCATGATAGTGGTCGGGACGACAACCGCTGTCGGGATGACAACCACCGCGACTACCAAGATGACAACTGCCGAGACAACTGTGATAATCGCCGTGATAACCACGGTCGCAGGGTTAATCAGGGTGGCAACCGGGATCGCCGTGATGGTAATAACGATCTCCACCATTACCTCGGAGAACGCGATCTTCGCGATCGCATTAACCAAAGAGCCAATGATCGTGCATCCCACAAAAGCTGTCGCCGTATGGAATATGATACTGCCCACAGCCCTCCGGGTTTGAAGCAGTTTACTCCGCACCTTCGCCAAGTCATATGGCCCAAGAACTTCAAGCTTGAAAAACTTTAGAAGTACGACGGCAAGGAGAACCCCGAATTATGGGTCATGCTCTACGAAACCACATGCAGATCAGCCATGGCTGACGAGCACGTCATGTCTAACTACTTCCCAGTCGCTGTCGGCCATGCAGGCCACCAATGGCTGGTCAGCTTACCGGTGAACTACTTCGATTCTTGGTAGGAGCTCAAGCAAGCATTCATCGACAACTTCATTGCTACTTGCGAGCAACCTGGCAACAAATATGATCTACGGCGGATTCGAGATCGCAAAGATGAGCCACTGCGTGAGTACGTCCGACGCTTTTCGGAGATGCGCATCAAGGTCCCGTCAATCTCCGACAATGAGGCAATTGAGGCTTTCATCACTGGTCTCCACTTCCACGATGCCCTACGGGACAAGCTCCTTCGCAAGAGACCTGAATCAGTCACAGCGCTCCTGGCCACTGCTAAGAAATATGTGGATGCCGACGATGCTAAAAAGATAATCATCGAAGAAGCAGCAAGGGTTCCACGCTCCGACCACCCCCACACCGCGACGACTACCACGGCAACCGTGGTCGGAACGACAATTTTGATCGCCGCAACCAGCGCAATGACCCCCGCGACCACCGTATGACAGCTGTACTAGGATTAGATGGATAGAGTTGTATAAATAGTTTGCCACTGCAACTCAGTAAAGAGAGACTTCAGATTTGCCATCTCCTATATAGGGCTCCGCCCAATGCTGGTGTCTCTAGCTGTGTGTGTATGCTCTGCTCTCCCTCTCTTCTTCTACCTCTAGCCATAGTGTGTGGTCGGACAACATCTGTCATGCTCGGCCATGGTCGGCAAGACTGGTGAGTGGTCGACTCACCTGAGCCGGTGATTCTATGGGCTAACAAGTGGTATTAGAGCCGTACAAACGTCGTCGCCGGACTAACCGCTGGCGATGACGCATGGTTCGGAGATGGGCGACAGCAGTGGCACTACTGGGCTGCCCAGCCACGATAGGAGGTCGTTGTTCGCATGGTGCAGGAGATCAGTGGCACCAGTTTGTTGACGCTGACTCGCACCAACTATGGAGAGTGGTTGGTGACCATGAAGGTCAAGCTCAGAGCCCGACGGCTCTGGAATGCTGTTGACAAGGGCACCGATAATGAGGAAGATGACATATCAGCGTTGGAGGATATCCTCGCTGTTGTACTGGTAGAGTACAGGGAGCCATTGGGGGCGAAGAGCTCTGCTAAGGAGGCATGGGAGGCTATTGCAGCGATGCGCGTCGGTTCCGACCGCACAAAGAAGGCGATGACCCAGCTTCTAAGCAGGAGTATGACAACCTCAAGTTCAAGGATGTTGAATTGGTGGAGGACTTCTCCCTCTGCCTATAAACGCTCATCAGCAAGCTGAAGAGCCATGGCATCACCATCAACAAAGAGGAGGTGGTCTCCAAGTACCTCCACTCCATGCCGGCAAAGTACATCCAGATTGCTCTCTCCATAGAGACGATGCTGGACTTGTCCACCCTCACCACTGAGGATGTGATAGGCCATCTGCGAGCGGTGGACGAGCGCCTAGAACAGGCGACATCAACAAATGACAGCGACAAACTGCTGTTGACAGAGGAGGAGTGACCTCCTCCAGCCACGATGGTGATGGCAAGCATCACGGTAAGGCTTCTTCAGAGAAGAAGAAGCAGGTCGACCCCAACGCCTACCAATGACCCCAACGCCTGCCGACGCTATGGGAAGACGGGCCATTGGGCACATGAGTGCCCAAATCACAAGCAGAAGAAGAAGGCTGAGGCTCATCTGGCGCAAGCTGATGATGATGATGAAGCCACTATCCTAATAGTGACGTTCTATGCACTACATGACATCGAGGCTGAGGAGAAGGGAGAGGTGACAATGGTGGAAGGACCTAGGAAGGCCCTGAAAGCTATCAACCTCGACAAACCGCACGCCCAAGTCCACCTTGGACGTGTGGGCGGTGAGCGGGAGCAACGGTGGTATCTAAACTCTAGTGCCAGCAACCACATGATGAGCTCTAAGGTAGCCTTCTCCAAGCTCGACGATAATGTTACCAGTACGGTGAAGTTTAGTGATGGCTCAAGGGTGGCTATCTAAGGGCACGACACCATCATCTTTAGGTGCCATAACGGGGAGCACCACGCGCTAACGGATGTATATTACATCCCACAGCTGCGTTCAAGCATCATCAACATTGCTCAGCTAGATGAGCACGGTAGCGAGGTACTGATCAAGGATGGAGTCCTCAGGATTAGGGACCTAGAGCAGCGACTTCTTGCTAAGGTGAAGAGGTCCCTAAACTAGTTGTACCTGCTCGACCTAAAGGTAGAGCAGTCGGTGTGCCTAGCGGCAAGGCACACCGAGGAACCATGGCTGTGGCATGCCCAGTTTGGACATCTTAGCTTTGATGCGCTTGGTCAGCTAGAGAAGATGGTCTGAGGACTAACCCACATCGAGCACGGTGGTGAGCTATGTGACAGCTGCCTAGCTAGGAAACAGAGGAGGCTGTTGTTCCCAAAGACGGCCAAGTATCACGCAGAGGACGCTCTTGAGCTTGTCCACGATGACCTCTGTGGACTGATCATGCCAGCCACAAATGGTGGTCTGCGGTACTTCCTCCTACTTGTGGATGATTACAGTCGCTACATGTGGCTGCAACTCCTGATGAGCATGGACGAAGCGGCGACGGTGATCAAGAAGTTCAAGATGCGTGCAGAGGCCGAGAGTGGCAAGAAGCTCCACATGCTGAGGACTGATCGTGGTGGTGAATTCACTTTGGTGGAGTTCGCTGTGTACTACGCGGATCAGGATGTGGTGTGCGCCACCACACCACGTCGTACTCGCCACAATAGAATGACGTGGTGGAGCGATGGAACCAGACGGTGGTCGGCATGGTTCAATCCATGATGAAGGCCAAAGGCATGCCGACAAGGTTCTGGGGTGAGGCGGTGACCACAGCTTTATTCATCCTCAACTGCACTCCCACCAAGGCCCTGAAGGGCAAGATGCCATTTGAGGCTTGGCATGGGCACAAGCCGAGCGTGTCCTTCCTCCGGACATTCGGCTGCATCGACCACATCATGAAGACGAAGCTGATCCTCACTAAGCTAAAGGATAGGAGCACACCGATGGTGTTCCTAGGCTACATGGAGGGTACCAAGGCGTACTGGCTCTATGACCCATGCGAAGACAAGGTACTTGTCTCACGTGACATCGTATTCGACAAGAAGGCGGCTTGGGACTAGAACAGTCTGAGCATGGGGGAAGCTAGCGGCTTCACCAGCACCTTCATCATCGAGCGCCTAATCATCCATGGTGCTAGAGACATTGGGGAAGAGGTGCGAAGCACTCTGAGAGGAGTGCCGAGCACTCTAGCAACAGAGCTGAGCACTCCTAGGGAGGTGCCGAGCACTCTAGCAATAGAGCCAAGCACTCCTAGGGAGGTGTCGAGCACTCCGAGAGAGGTGCCGAGCACTTCAGGAGTGGAGCCAAGAGGTCCTGCAGTGGTGTCGACCACTCTAGGACGGGTGCCGAGCACTCCCATAGTGGAGTCGAGCAGTCTTGCAGTGGTGTCGACCACTACAAGACTAGTGCCAAGCACTCCGATAGGGGTGCAGACCACTCCAGGAGTGGTGACAAGGTATCCAGGAGTAGTGCCGAGCACTGCAACTAGGGTGTCGAGCACTCTAGGTGCTGTGCCGAGAACTCCGACAGAACAGAGAACTCCATCGACGCCGATCGAGTTTGTCTCACCTCCAAGTGACATCACTGAGTTCATGGATGCCATCCATGAAGGTGAGGAGGTGCAGTTCCGTAGGCTAGATGACATCGTCGGTGGCATAGGGCCCTTAAGCCTGGCAGGTTGGCTGCTCAATGATCAAGAGCTGCTGCTCATCAATGTAGAGGAACACCCACGTTCGCGCTAGCCGAGCATGATGGAAACTAGCGACGAGCGATGCTGGAGGAGATGAAGGCGATCGAGGAAAACGAGACTTGGGAGCTCATCGATCCACCTCCAGGATGTCGTCCGATCGGCCTAAAGTGGGTGTACAAGGTCAAGCGAGATGAGCTTGGCACCATTGTCAAGCACAAGGCGCGCCTCATCGCCCGAGGCTTTGTTTAGCGCAAGGGCATCGACTTTGAGGAAGCCTTTGCGTCTGTAGCGCGCATGGAGTCTGTCCGTTTGCTACTAGCCATGGCAGTAGCAAAGGACTGGCGCATCCATCACCTGGACGTAAAATCGACCTTCCTCAACGATGAGCTAGCGAAGACGGTCTTCATCATGCAACCTTCGGGTTTCGCTGTCAAGGGAGCGGAGCATAGGGTGCTCCGACTGCACAAAGCACTCTACGGGCTGCGGTAGGCCCCATGAGCATAGAACACCAAGCTTGATGCCATGCTGGGCGAGCTTGGGTTCTAGCGGTGTGCAACCGATCATGCACTCTACACACAGTGATGGGGGAAGGAGGAGCTCGTCGTCGATGTGTATGTGGACGACTTGATCGTCACCGGTACACGTGCAGAGGACATCGACAGCTTCAAGTGCGAGATGACAACTCATTTTTGAATGAGCGATCTCAGGGCACTCTCCTACTACCTCGGCATCGAGGTGAGACAAGGGAAAGAGGAACTCACGCTCGGTTAGAGCGCATATGCCTCAAAGCTGTTGGAGCGGAGCGGCATGGCTGAGTGCAAGCCATGCGTGACTCCGATGGAGGAGCGGCTGAAGCTGACAAAGGCCAGCACCATGGCAAAGGTGGATGCAACACTATATAGGAGCATCATTGGCGGTCTGCACTACCTAGTCTACACTAGGCCAGACATTGCATTCGCTGTGGGTTACGTCAGTCATTTCATGGAGGATCCTCAAGAGGATCACTAGGCTATGGTGAAGCGACTGTTGCGCTATGTCAAGGGGATGATGGATCAAAGGATCGTCTTCCCCAAGATAGGTGAAAGCAGGCTACAGCTCACTGTATTCAGCGATGTAGACATGGCGGGGGACACTAACAGATGACGGAGCACCTCTGGCGTGCTCTTCTTTCTTGGGTTGCCTCCATTTTCATGGGTGTCACTGAAACAGAAGGTGGTGGCGCTGTCTATGTGTGAGGCAGAGTACGTAGCGGTGGTCATAGTGGTGTGCCAAGTTGTGTGGCTACGCCGGCTGCTGGGCGAGCTGACCGGTGTGGAAGCTCACCCATCAGCACTGATGGTGGACAACCAGCCCGCCATCGCCCTCGTGAAGAATTCGGTTCTCCATGACCGGAGTAAACACATCGACATGAAGTTCCACTTCCTCAGGGACTATGTCGACGGAGGGCAGATCATCATCGAGTTCGTCGAAAGTGGTCAGCAACTCACGGACATCCTCATCAAGCCGCTTGACCGTCTTCGACTCACAGAGCTAAAGAAGATGATCGGCATGGAGGGGGTTCAAGGGTAGCAGAAGGATTAGGGGAAGAATTATTAGATAATCTTCTGCATCCCTTGTGTGAATGCACAATAGGTGAAGGCGGCACCAAAAATGGCTCCCTATAGTTGCACTATAGCAGCTGCAGGGGCAGGCGCCGAATGACCCACCTGTCGCACTATAGCCACAGCAGGGGCAGGCACCAAAGCTAATCCTGCTGTCACATCTAGTCACTGTAGTAGCATGACAGCTATACTAGGACAATATGAATAGAGTTGTATAAATAGTTTGCCACTGTAACTCAGTAAAGAGAGAGTTCAGATTTGCTATCTCCTATACAGGGCTCCGACCAACGCTGGTGTCTCTGGCTATGTGTATGCTCTGTTCTCCCTCTCTTCTTCTACCTCTAGCCATAGTGTGTGGTCGGACAACATCTATCGTGCTCGGCCATGGTCGGCGAGACTGATGAGTGATTAATTTATCTGAGCCGGTGATCCTGTGGGCTAATAGTGCGGTCCTATTTTTCAAGAAATGAGATGATACTAAGCTTTGTTAGTGATCAAATCAAACACTTTGTTTTTTCTTGGTTAGTATAGCAATCTCATATTAGTTGGTTGTACAATTTGGATCAGGGGGTTCGTGCTTTATGTATCATGCAATTTGTTGTCTTTACAGTTCACCTGTTGTTTTGACATATGCGAAACCCCTCTTCCAATCCCCACGGTACCAGTGGCACATTTCTGTAGAGTTTTCCTAGGTATATCCCTACAATTACTCGGTAACTAATTCCATAGTTATAAAGGGAGAATCTAGCGCATGATGCTAAGGGCATTTGCTTATCTTCCCTGACTTATGTGACTCTTTGTATGTGACTTTTCACCCATATCCCGCTTGATTTTGCTATTATTGGCCCTCCAGCTTGATCTTCCATTGCTTCCCTGTTGATTTTGCTGTCTTCTGGTCACTTTTGCAACTCATCTGGTCAGTGCTCCAAGCATCGCATACAGACTGAAAGGGCTACCTTGTGTACCAATGACCCTTTCTTTCTTTTCTTTTCTTTTTGGGTGTGTGGGGGGTGGGGGCACTGGTAGAGAGACCGGCTCTACTCCCAGTTGGGAACCTCTTTTAATCCCGGTTTCCCAACCGGGAGTAAGAATCCAGGACTAAAGGGTGCTTCCCTTTAGTCCTGGGTCAATAACCGGGAGTAAAGCTCCCTCCTCAATACAAAAAATAAACAAATTTCTTGAGACCTCGCTTGTGCTGTGTGGGATTCAAACACAAGACCTCTCTCATCACGCATAGATTCCTTACCAACTCAACTGCACACCACATGTGACATAGTCCTCTACGCTCCTACTTTTAAATTGACCCATGAGGGACCTTTAGTCCCGGGTGGGAGACCTTTAGTCCTGGTTCGTAATACCAACCCGGATTAAAAGGTCACCCTTTAGTCCCGATTGGTGTTACCAACCGGGACTAAAGGTTGGAGGACTTTTAGTCCCGGTTGGTGGCTCCAACTGGGAGTAAAGGTCCACCTTTAGTCCCGGTTGGTGTCTCTAACCGGGACTAAAGGTCCCCTACCACTGTGCCGAGCGCAGTAGTCGTTGGGCAGGGACCTTTAGTTCCAGTTGGAGATACCAACCGGGACTAAAGGTCTCTCTAGTCCCGGGCACAAAAAATGCCGGGACTAAAGCCCATTTTGGTCTCGGATGAAAGGTCTGTTCTCTACTAGTGGGGGGGGGGCGGTATTGGGTTGAGATGGTTGATTAAGCTAATGAAAGACTTGGTCTTTCTATGATTAATTCCGTACTTAATAGAGCCAGATATCTCTCTTTTATTTACGGTGTCCTTATACAGTTGTAACACTTGGATATGTTAATTAATCATACATAGGACTCGTTTGCATGTAGGGTTGACAATGAAATCGTAGTGCATTGACAAATGTGATTAGTCCAACCTCTTATTCATGAGACTTGGCGGAACCTATAGATATGTTAGTGCCTTCTTGTATATTTTGTTAACAGGCAATTATGCTATCTCTCATTCGATGCAGTGACAAAGGAAACTCGAAGGTTGCTGGTGATTTGCTGCATCAACATGGTGAAATAAGAGGCATGAAGATTAAGCTTAATGATGTTTACAGTCTTGCAATATGAACACCTCCTCTACCGATGGTTATTAGCTCAAACTTGTAACTTGTATGGTAACATATTTTATATTGGCTTGTATTATGGTACTTATTTTATTAGAGCGAGATGGTTTAAACCTGCTCCCTCCGTTCAAAAAAGAAGAAGCCATTAGGAATTTTAGGATTAGGATAGATTAATAAAAAGATAAAATGATCATGCTTGCCTTTGTTTTATTAGCCAAAATTAGTGTTGATTGACTGTTGCATGTCTTCATGCACACATGCACATACCAAACGGGGTAAAATGACTTGTTTTCTGGGACAAATTTTGAATACTAAAAAGACTTTTTTTTTTGAAACGGAGGGAGTATCAATCTGTCGTTGCCTGTGCAATTGTAGATTAGAAATGTGTAGAATTTCCTCCCCTGATGGAGTTGTATTTGTTTGGTAGTCTCGATTCCGTCGTGCAGAGGATGGACATTGCTTGTATTTGTTTGATAGTCTCGTGCGAAGTACATTGCCTACAGTGACATACTAATTTCTGAACCATTTCATGTTAGAACTTGTCTATGAATATGATCATGCATCTTTTGCAGTTTTCTGATTTCTGAGCATTCTACTTTACTACATGTAAATTGATAATTCTATAGTATAGCAATTATGTGATGGATAAATTTGTTGTGAAACAAAGTGCCTCTTTGAATAGACACCTCTTCAAGCTGCCTCTCTAAATAGACACCTGTTCATGTGTGATCTCATCAAGACTAGAGTAGGCATGTCCTTTAGCATAGCCACCAAAGGGGCATGTCCTTTAGCATAGAGAGTGTGAATGGTTGCCTTATCCTTTGGGACAAGACACCCTTTCGCCACATCACTTCACCATGTATATATTTTCATGATAAGATCAATGCAAGATATAAGTTCTTCCATTTCTATTATTCCATTTACATTTCATACTTTATCACGTTATCAGCACTGCATCGCTCTATCTACACTCACTTGAAAGGGAGAGGTAGAGGCCATTCCATAGAAGAAGATAAAGTCCGTAAGACAATGGAAGGATTATTATTTGAGTACCGATAGGGAGTATGATAGTAGCACGACCAAAGTCAACTATCATGACATCGCATTCAACGATTATCAAAATATTTGTGTGTCTCTATGTAAGAGTTTAGGAATATTTTGTTTCCCTAAGGACCACATCATTGCCAGTTTGTGGCTTGCACAGGCAATGAGTTGGCGGCCACTTATCACTGCCGGTTCTAACTAAGAGCTGACAATGATTTGGTGTTATCACTGTCGGTTCGAGCCAAGAACCGACGGAGATAAAATAGCAGTACAAAAAGCTGGCACCATCCTCTTCTTTCTCCTCTCTTCCATCCCGAGCATAGAGGTGCGCATTTGGGCCGCTCCCTCCATTGTTGTGGTTGCTCTTCACCGTGAAGCTATGTAACAACACAGGTTTCCAATAACCCAAAAATCTGAACTTAAATTTTTTTCTAACAAAACCCATGCATGGTGAGTGTGCATACTAGAAAACCACCCATGTAGTTGCACAAGTAGAACCCAAACTAGCATGGTTGAGCATTTTGCATTTAATTCAACTTGTGAGTTGCTTCTTCATGATTTTATGTGATGTAATAAAATCAAATCAACCTTTAGAAATAACTTGTTGTGTGAGTTGCCAACCCTTGGCTTGGACTCTAGGACCCTAGATGACCCCACTAGGATGTATATATGCTAGCAACACATGTATACATGCATAGGAGCCCTAGGTGTAGTATGGAAATAGAAATAGAAATAGAAAATGAATTGGAAAAGGGAGGGAAATAGAAATTGCAAAGCAACCCAGCTGCAGCAGGCATCCCACGTCGCCCTCACGGCCCAGCACCCACGCCCGCTCCCACATGCTTGCCGCCAGCCGGCCTAGCCAGCGCCGTAGCCTAGCTCCGCCTGTGCCCGCGCTTGTGCTCACGCCGCCGAGCCGGCCCAGCAATGGCCCACGTCCACTCCCACCCACGTCGTGACATGCCCCATAGTCGCCCTCTCTCTACCATTGACCGATGGACCCTGCCTATCATCCCCTTCCTCCCCTACCTTCTCTGCTTTTCGCCGCACTCAAAACCGGCGTGAAGCCAAGAACATCAAAGGCCATCACGGCCGTTCCCATCCATTACCGCCTCGCGCATGCCCTAGATGGCCGCCACATCGACGATCCATGCCACCACCTGCCCTTGCTGGCGCCCGCCTGCTTGCTGATGCGGTCGCCATGGCCCATGCCCTGCCGCGCCCCTCTACCACCACCGTACCCGCCTTGACCGGCGCCAATAAAAAACAAGAGCGCCAAGGAAGCCGCGCTCACCCTCGCTCCCTAAAATACTAAGCCAGAGCCCTTGATCGCCCAACATGTACCCCCTTCCCTTCCATCCACTGTCCACCAGTCGCCATGGCCGCGAGCTCCCTATAAAAGGGCACACCCGGTGCCCTAGCGCTTTCACTTCACCCCGCCACCACTCTATGGCCTTGCCCGTTCCATACTAGGCCAAGGAGGAGAAGGGAGAAGGAAGGAGAAGGAGGAAGGAGGAGCCCCGATGCAACCCATAGCTGCTAGAGCAGAAGACAACGTGGCTCGTCTTTGTTGCCGTCATGGTTCTACCGGCAATGCTTCACCTTGTCACGGCCTCAACTCGACCCTGCACCACTAGCCTACCACCCCAAGCCCCACGGTGAGCCGCTGCTTCCTCTGCTCGCCGTATACCTCACCACCATGGACACACCATGCCGCGCCATCATGTTCTCCCCATTGGGAGGACCAAAGGCTGACATTTTTTGCCATTGGGATGATCTGCACACACACACACACATGCACACGAGCCAAGGCCTAGCCTTGCTGAGCCACTAGCGCTTGGAAACACCGGCGCCAACGCAATGCACCCACCGCAGTTGCCATGGCTGGCATCCGCCGCACCACCACCCCGTTCCAGCCACCTTGCGCCGGTAGAGTCAAGAAAGGTGCCTCGGTAAGCTTCGCCTCATCGAGGGCCACTAGTCATGTCTTCCTTGCTAGACCACCACACGCCCATGCCGCCGCCACGCCGGAGACGTTTCGGCCATGCTAGGCTAGTAGCGGTTCCCGAACCAGCGTGGGTGGATTCGCCTTGACATGTAGCTACTAAAGCGCCCACCTTTTGGTCGTAGAGGGCCTAGATGCCATAGCCCATGACTGCCTCACCCGCACGGCTACAAATCGGAGCATCACCGTCTTAAGGACGTTCTCGACGATCCTGGCTACCTCGCATCATGAGGATGGGCCGTTGATGTTCGTCATGACCATGTGCACCTCACCGCCTAGCTAGATGAATGGAAAGCCCCCGCCCTTCCTTATTTCACCATAGCTACAAGCTCGCTGGAGCTCCTCCACGCACTTCACCATGGTGCGGACTCCGTCGCTCCTCTAGGTCATCACCGGTGAGTCGTCTAGCCTCCTGTTTCCCCAATTGAAGGAAAAGAGCCACTTTTGGCTCCGATCGTGGCCGAAGCTACCTCGCCGTAGCTCGCCATCACCACCGCCAAGTCACTGTCACCACGGCCAACCTCATCGGAGCCCTTAGAGCTTCGCCTAGCCCCTTAGCTACGTCCGTCAGAGCATCGAGAAGCCGTGGGAGCCCTTTTGGGGCTATGCCAATGTCCCAAGTACCCTCGTTGTTGACCTACGCCTCCTACGCCTATCGCCTGGATCTCTAAGCCATCGTTTTTAGCCCACCGGTGAACTCCCCGTGGCCCTGCGGTGCCATAGAGCCCCCTAGCAGCCTCGCCAAGCCACCACGGCATGAGAACATGCGAGCTCACCATTGGGTGAGGTGCACCACCATGAGACAGGGGAAGGAGGGAGCCACCATGCCTAAGGTGCTCGGTGCACCTAGCGCACCGTGAGCTAGAGAGAGGAGAGGGAGAAGTGGACATGGTCCACCATGAACCATGCCTACAGTCCATAGACCCGCACGACGCTGTCCACCATGGACCATGTAGGGGACCGTGACGCCTAAGAGGGGGGTGAATTAGTCAACTTAAAATTCTAACTCTAAACTATGGCCCTTTTTCTAACCTTAGCAAAACCTATGCAAAAGATAAACTATCTAAATGTGCAACTATGGTTTTGCTAGTGTGTTGCTATCTCTACCGCAAAAGGACTAATTCAATCAATGTAAATGCGGAAGTTAAAGAGCAAGGTAGAGATATGCAAACACCCATCGATGACTCTGGTATTTTTACCAAGGTATCGAGAAGCACGCAAGCTTCCCCCTAGTCCTCATTGGAGCCCCTCGCAAGGAATCCCTCGCAAGGGACAAGCTCCCGGTCGGGTAACTCTATGGATAGCCTTGGGCCTTCCCTACGTGCGAGTGGGTCTCCGATGTGCCTTCTAGCAAGCCTCTCCCGGATGCTCCCCGCCGTCTTCACTATTAAGCTTCCGGCCGAAACACCGCGGGCCTTGTTCCCTCTGGTACACGGTGGCGGCCACACTACAATCGTGGTTGGTGTGATCTCGCAAGACTACAAGCCCCTTCGATGTACAACAATGGTGTGCACAAGCACCGAGTGGTAAGAGGTATGCAAACCTCACTAAACACTAGGCCTAAACCTAGAGCAAGCACATAAGAGGTGGTCTAATCAACCTAAGCACTTCGCAAAGCACCTACGCTAATCACCTAATGAATCACTAAGCACTATGCAAGTGGAGATCGCTAAAATGGTGTATCAACACCCTTGATATGTTTCCTTAGCTCCACACACTTCAAATGGCTGGTTGGGGGGTCTATTTATAAGCCCCACTGAGAAAGTAGCCATTGGGGATGAAATCCTGCTTTTCTGCTACTGATCGGACGCTGATCACATCCTGACCAGACGCGTCCAGTCATCCCGACCGTTAGAGCCGTGATCAACTGATCGGACGCTGCCAGCGTCCGGTCACATGCCACCGGACGCGTCCGATCGTAATTTCGCCGCTCTAGAACCTTTGTATACTTGATCGGGCGCTGTAGTCCTACGTTCAGTCGATTTGTCACCAGCGTCTGATCGTGCCTGCTATTGCCGAGCCTCATGATCGGAGTGTCCGGTCGCTTTCTGCCAGCGTCTGGTCTAGCATCCGGTCACCTCTGTGAGCTCGTATCTTTGCGATCTTGCATCCGGCTTGATTCCTATCCTCATGCTTGGACTTTGCTTGATATCTTGGGTCTTGCTTATGGTGTTGATCATCGGATCATCACGTCACCTTCGTCCAAGTCACGTCTTGCACCCTATTGAACTACAAAACAATTACTTGCAAATTCATTAGTCCAACTTGGTTGTGTTGGTCATCAAACCCCAAAATCCAAAGTAAATAGGCCTAGGGTCTATTTTCCTTACAATCTCCTCCTTTTTGGTGATTGATGACAACACGACCAAAGCAAGCAAATAATAGAATTTTAAAATTTGAAGACTACCTACTTGCTAGGATGCAATGCAAGGGGTAAGGTTATATGATACTAAAAGATACTACTTGTAAGACTAAAAGATACTACATAAAAACTTATCTTGCCCTTGCAAATGTCCCCACGTGGCATTATGGATTTAAGCCTTGCTTCCTACAAATTCTCCCCATTACATAGACTAATCCATAATCCACTATCCTCCCTTTCTCGGACCATTACCACTTGTAGACCATTACCACTTGTAAATTATTATGATCAAGCTTTTGGTCCTATAAATTAATGCTTGCTTTTGGTCCTCTAAATTCTCCCCCTTTGGAATCAAACACTGAAAAGGAAGATATTAGTAGCACAAGGGATAGTCAAACTTTGTGATCCTTTGTATGTAGAGTGGAATAGGTCACAAAATTTGACTCTCATATTATATAGACTAAGCTCCCCCTAAATATATGCATACATATGGTAGAAGACAAAGCTAATGCATCATTGACAATTTTTTGCACAAGGGAATTTAATCTATATAATGCATGGAGAAAGCATATAAATATCAAAAAGAAATCAACATGATGATATCGGTTTAGAAATACCACATGTGGAAATCAATTTGATTTCTACCACTTGCAATAGGTGGTGGATATTTGAAGTATGATGCTTAACTCTGGGGACTCCATTTTCCTTGCACTAAGACTACTGCACACATGATAAGCTTGAAAAGATGTTAGTCTCAAAGCATCCAACTTGTAGAGTAACCTCCCCCTAAATTTATGCACACAAGTATGGAATACTTGTAGGAAACATGCACATTGATTTTAGAATAAAAAATACCACTTGAAGGATGACATCACATGAATGTGAGTCATTTTCGAAGGCGATATTCGGGAGAAATTATCTACAATTTGAACTTTTGCACATATTAGATGAACAATCGAAAGACAAGCTATGTGTCGTGCTTCTAAACAATTTTAAACCATGTAGGTTTGCTCCAAGGGTTAAGAATGAAACCGAGCAAGCCTACCATAAGATATACCTAGTGTATGCATGACAAAAGATATAAGCATGCAAATACAAACATAGGCATGAAAAGTAACTAGATGCTTAAAGATACCAATTTGTAAGAAATACCACTTGTAGGAAATGTAAATTGATACTACTTGAAGGAAATTGAATCTAGTTACCTAACATGGGAAGGGGAATTTGGGTCCATAGTACTCACTAACCCACTTGGCAATGATCTTGTCCAACATGATGTACCCATACTTTGCCAAGTCTCCAAATTCTCCGAAGTCCATTGGACTTCTCACTTCCCTTTTGGAATCCAAACCTTCTTGGTGCTCTTCATGTTGGAAATGATTTCCTTTAGCACCCAAAAGCATTTGACCCCATTGATGGCTTGCTTGTTCACCTGGATGGCCACCACCTTGTCATTTTTCTTCTTCTTCAAGAGATAAGGTGTGGAGGCCTTTTTGTCCACCTTGTTGGTGTAGGTGTTGGAGAGCTTGCTTGTTTGCTTCTTCTCTTTCTTCTTTGCTCCTCCCCCATTCTTCACCTTGCACTCATAGGACTTGTGACCTTCCTTGTGGCATATATAGCAAACCACGGTTTGTCCTTCATCAAGCTTCTTCACTCCCTTGATGGTGTTATCTTGATGAAGTTGGGCTTGCTTCGCCTTGCCTTTCACTTGAGTCAAGTCCTTGGTGAGGCGAACTACTTCTTGCTTGAGTTGCCCAGTCTCCTTTGCAACCTCTTGTGTGCATGTATCTACAACAACTTTCTCAACACAAACTTGGTTGCACAAAGATGAGTCTAAACATAAATCATTACAAGAAGTAGAGACATCCTTTTTAGACATGTTAAAGATATAGCTTTTCTTTTTAGATGCCTTGGTGGGGGTTGTACTAACGGCTTCAAGATTAGCAACTTTATTAGTTAGCTCATCACAATGTTTACACATGGTTTCCATTTTAGCAGGCAAACTTTTATAAGCATCTTGTGAGCTAGCTAACTTTTCTTTTAATTTTTTTATTTTTCTTTACAAGTTGCTCATCATTGATTGTGCATGCATTTGTTGTTGCACTAGCCTCAAGTTGCTCAATTTTAGTAGATAGTTCAACATTGAGATTAGCAAAGTTCTTATTTTGTTCAAGTAAAGTTTTGTATGCTTCTTGTGAACTATCTAGGTTTTTTTAATTTTTCGAGCTTCTTTTGTTGACTAGTGCAAACTTTAGTATAATTAAGATTTTGTTGCACAATTTCATCATAAGAAGGCATTTCATCATCACTATCACTCTCACTAGAGGATGAACTTTCGTTACCTCGTGCCATAAGGCACATACGAGAAGAGCTTGATGATGAGTGCTTGTGCCCTCGCCTCTTGTGATGGTGTTTTTCTTCACTTGAAGAATCATCCCATGAACTTATTGATGTGAGGGCTTGGTTCTTGCATGCCTTCTTCTTTGTCTTAGGTGTGGGCTTGTTTGGACAAACTTCCACAAAGTGTCCCAACTTGCTGCATCCATAGCATCCTCTCTTTCTTTGCTCATTTCTTTGATTGGTGAAAATGAGATCTTGGATTTGGATGGGCACACCCTTGACATTTAGCCTTTGGATCATCTTCTCTACCTTGTTGATTAGTTTGATTGATTCTTCATCAAGGCCAGAGGTGGAGGAGGAAGATTGATCATCTTCACTTGAATCTTCATCATTGTCCTCATCTTCTTCTTCATCTTCACTTAGGAGCTTGAGATTGAGCTTGTCTCAACTTGCTTGCCCTTCATCTTCTTTTTCTCATGACATGCGAGAGCTTTGCCTTTGCTCGATGAAGAGGCTTCATCTTGACCCATCTTACGTGACATTTCAAATGCCACTATCTTGCCAATGACTATGCCTAGGGTCATGGTGCTCAAGTTCTCCATGTTGTGAAGGATGGTGATGATGCTTGCATATTTCTTTTGTGGTAGCACAGAGATGATCTTCCCCATGATGTTCGCATCATCTAGCTTTGTTAATCCTATTGAATGGAGCTCATTGATAATTAGATTCAAATGAGAATACATATCACGAACAAGCTCATCATCATTCATTGTAAAGGAATCATAATTTTGTTTAGCTAGACAATGTTTTTGCTCACAAACTTTAGATGTGCCGTCATGGAGCTCTTGAAGTTTTAACTAAATTTCATGTGTCATATTTAAAGTGAACATTTGGTTAAACACATCCATACTAAATGATTCAAACAAGCAATTTTTAGCTCTAGCATTGAAATGAATTTCCTTTTCTTTACTCTTCGTGGGTTTTTCGGGATTCTTAATGGGTTTCATCCCGTCACGAGTGACTCTCCAAACACCTAAATCAACCGCTTCAAGGTAGCAAGCTATTCTAGCTTTATAATAGGGGAAGCTAGTGCCATCAAAGTGTGGAGGCCTAGAGGTATCCATCCCAACCACTCTAAATAGCGTCGGCTCAACGGCGGTTAATCCAAAGGTCCAAATTGAGCCATCCGGCTCTAATACCACTTGTAGGGGACCGTGACGCCTAAGGGGGGGTGAATTAGGCAACTTAAAATTCTAACTCTAAACTATGGCCCTTTTGTAACCTTAGCAAAACCTATGCAAAAGATAAACTATCTAAATATGCAACTATGGTTTTGCTAGTGTGTTGCTATCTCTACCAGAAAAGGAGTAATTCAATCAATGTAAATGCGGAAGCTAAAGAGCAAGGTAGAGATATGCAAACTCCCATCGATGACTCTGGTATTTTTACCGAGGTATCGAGAAGCGCATAAGCTTCCCCCTAGTTCTCGTTGGAGCCCCTCGCAAGGAATCCCTTGCAAGGGCCAAGCTCCTACTTGGGTAACTCTGTGGATAGCCTCAGGCCTTCCCCACATGCAAGTGGGTCTCCGACGTGCCTTTCGACAAGCCTCTCCTAGATGCTCCCCGCTGTCTTCACTATCAAGCTTTCAGTCGAAACACCACGGGCCTTGTTCCCTCTGGTACACGGTGGTGGCCACACCACAACCGCGGTTGGTGTGATCTCGCAAGACTATAAGCCCCTTCGATATACAACAATGGTGTGCACAAGCACCGAGTGGTAAGAGGTATGCAAACCTCACTAAACACTAGGCCTAAACCTAGAGCAAGCACATAAGCGGTGGTCTAATCAACCTAAGCACTTCACAAAGCACCTACGTTAATCACCTAATGAATCACTAAGCACTATGCAAGTGGAGATCACTAAAATGGTGTATCAACACCCTTGATATGTTTTCTTAGTTCCACACACTTCAAATGGCCAGTTGGGGGTCTATTGTGCCACATGGACCTAAGCCCAGTAGCGGCCCGATTGTGCCACATGGCTGCCTGCCATCGCGACATGTGTCTGGGCCCTACATGGCCTAGACCATCCCAATATCCGGCCCACCAAGCCAAACCTGAGCTCGGTCAACGTTGACCATGAACCCGGTCAAACTTGTCAGCGACTGGCACCGCCTCACCCAATCACATGCTACCACATTCAAGCCCTGGAATTTTCCTTTTCTTTTTCAAAAAATGATTTAAACTTAGAAAATTCATATGACCTTTGAAAAATATGAAACCAGTGCCCAAAATTTTCTAAAAATGAGCTCTACGTCATAGGCTTGTGTTTGAGTGCATTTGGATCTTTTGAATTTCTATCGCTTCTTTGTGATCATCTATAGGAGTCGCTTATCGGGGCTATATGTCTCGTTTGATAGACCCAGAGGAGCCACAGACTGAGGAGCATGACCCCGACTACACTGAGGAGCTTGGAGATGACCTGCCATGTGCCACGTCCCATCCAACCTCGTAGAATGCAATTAGACATGGTACAATGTAGATGCTAGTGCTTTACTTTTATACAAATGATCTATGATAGGTTGCTTGGTAGAATTGCTTGTGAGCCATTACCTTGTCTCAACCTATACCCCTACACACCTGCTGTTAGGTTATACGCTTGATTACTTACTTACTACTGCTTCTACTACGCATTATATCTGTGTTGTGATGCTTGGTGGAGGATTGTATGTGAGTGGTTATGGCACTGGGTACTGGTAATGTGGTAACAACTAGGGAGATCTTGGCATGCATTTTAGGTGTGTGGTGAGGGCTGAGTTGATCGGGCAGGATCTTACGATGAGTCATTGGACGAGTCTTACCGGGGGGTGCGACATGGGCATCCCCTATGAGAGGTACCTGTGGCGGGTGCATGTGAGACGAGGAGATCCCGGGGTGGAGTGTCTTTGTGGGATGAAGCCCTAGGATGGAGGTGCCATCGAGGCATAGGGTGTTGGTTATCCCCTTTGAGAAGGTATCCTATCCGGTCCCCCTAAGGACTGGTATGTTGAGAGAATCAGATCATAGGACCCTATGTACATACCACTCGCTCCTGAATGGGCATGGGACGGTTACCCGACCAACTAGGACGGTGCCATTACTACTAGGTTGGAAGTGGATAGTGTAGGGAGGTACGAGCATATGACCCACACCCTCCTAAGACAGCGTAGTGACCTTTGGGGGCCTAGTACTACGTCTCACAGTCTTAACGTGCCGGTGGACTCTAGGGTGGCCTAGGGCTAAGTGGTAGGATGGCACCATACCGATTGGGAGGCAGTCGGTATCAGCCTAGGGGGGGCACCATCGATGATGACGATCTTGTGGTTCTAGGTGTACACGCTCTATAGACTTGATCAATCTATATGTATAGCCGTGTCCTTGGATATGGACATTCCCATGACCTACGCTTCCCTTAATTAGTGAGTGGAGTCCTTTCTTCTCTCCTCCTGGGTTCTTATGTTGGTTTTTGACTTTGGCTGATGAGGCAAGGTATGAGCTGGAAGTCATCCTTGTTGCCTAGAGAGTGTGAGAGTGGTGAGATATGTGTGATGGGATGGGAGAACGTATTGATGAGATGGGTTAAAATTTGATGAATTATTATTAAAACTTGACATACTCGCATAGGAAACTACAACCATAAATAGGTCTTTTGCTCTACCCTTACATTCCACCACCACAAAGCAAACACAAAGCATAGGGTGGGAGCCAGTGGCTAGTACAAATCATACTGATAATTGTTGATAGGTTCTGAGCTTGAGTATCACTACTAGGGAGACAGTTAGGAGGATTAGAGGTCTTGTTCCTGTGCTCAATTTTGGTTGAGAAGATGGAGTCGACGTCTGCTGCCTTTCTACTTAATGTTGTTCTAGATGTTGTATGGTTTGAGTGATTTCGCCAAGTGGTGATGTAATAATGAGTAAACCATGTTATTTGTACTCTCTTTAAGACATGAATTTGATGTATGACTGTGATATCGACTGTCATTTGATAATCTGATGGGATGATCACCTGGGACAATCACGTTATACTTTGAATCTATGGATTTCCCTTTGAGGAAATCGGGATCGTTTTAGTTGGTATCAGATCCATACTTGACCCTAAGACAAGACCCTTAGGATTGGACAGTAGAAATAGGAGTGGAACTTATCTTTTTTGGTTATATGTACCGACCTTGCATCTCTTTATGCATGGCTTATCTTTTTCTAGTCTGTTGATTCCCTTTTTATGGACCAATTTATAGATGGCACCAGTAGTTGAGCTTCCCGTTGATGGTCTTAGCTATCAGTGTTTTGCTTAGATGCTCTATGACATCCTTGAGGAGCTTGGTGTCCCTACCGAGCAAGTCGAGTACATCTATCGTGGCGAGGCAGGACCCAACGGATTGCAGGGCCACATTGTCATCCACTTTAGGGTTCCTACGAGTGAGACCCTGCTAAAGCTGCACACCTTCTAGGAGCTATAGGTGGAGACCTCCATCGCAGCATGTGTCTAGTTTGTTTCACGTTCGGCCCTTCGCCACGTGATGCATGACACCCATGAACACCTCAGGAGGGGACCATACTGCTTGCTTCCCTAAGCCCTAGACCTTACCCAGAGTACTAGGAGGTAGGTCTTGGCCACTGAGTAGACTGTCTATGCCAAGGAGGGCCCTTTCCTTTAGGTGTCCGGATAGTACATCCTCTACCAAGATAGGTACATCATGGAGGTCGAGTCGTAGAACCATCGGTACCGGGACATGTTGTTCTAGGTTGACGAGGCCTTCCTGGAGGAAGAGAAGAAGGAAGTACTCAAGGAGACCATCCGTGTGGAGCATGAGGGCTACGACTGCATGGAGTCCTACTACAAGGCATGTGAGAGCAAGTTGAATGAGGAGATTGTAGATATGAGAGACAAGGCTAGAGACTTTGGGCTCCATAATGACTACTTAGACTACAAGGTGCTTGAGCTTGAGGATGCCCTCGAGTGCAAGAAGAGGTGCCTGAGGGATCACATTGAGATGAAGAAGAACTATAGTTTTAGGAAGATGACATTGGAGAGCCATTACAACATGTTGGAGAGGGAGGTGGTTCAGTTGAGCATTAACACTGCTCACAACCAGTGCCACCTTATTGAGTACATGAAGTACACGGAGTTCTAGAAGGATAGGGCAGATAGGATAAGCCAGGCATGGGTTGACACTGACATCAGGCGAGTCGAGGAGTTTAAGGAGATGTAGAAGTTCCTACCCCTAGGTTGCATAGGATGCCATGCAAGGAGTCCTTCTGGGTTAAGCCCACTAAGCTCAATCTAAAGGCGTGCCCTTCTGAGGACTACCCCAAGGCCTCAAAGACCGAGTAGTTGGAGGAGGCCCTAGAGTACATCTCGAGGATGCAACACACCGATGCAGAGCTTTAGGAAATGGATGCTAGCACTTCACCACCACCTAGTTAGAGTTAGCTTCCTAGTGATGCTCTAATAATGTAGTAGTCATAGTGTTGATGATGAGCCCTACGTGGCTATGAGACATGACTTACTTTTAGGAGTAGAGTAGAATGTCCCTCTTTTTGAGCCTACCTGCGTGTAGTGCAATTCCCCGCAAGTTTCTAGTGTAGCTGCTAGGGACATCACCATGTAATAAACTCATGTAATAAATGTTTGGAACTTAATGCTTCTTATGGTTGTTGCTGCTTCTTTATTTGAGTGTATGGCTAGAATTAAATCATTAATTGAATTGCTAATAAATCATCTAACCACTTGATAATAACTTGTAACCTAACGTTTGCAGCAAAGATGTCGTGTCATTGCTCAGAACATCTGAACTATCACTCTCCATCCCCTATGCTCACTGGCCATGGTCATGGTCATGGTTGTGGCCATGGGCATGGAGGAGGACGCGCTGCTGCCCACACTGCCATCAACCTCGAGGAGGAGGCACCACCTGCTAGAGAGTAGCACGTGGAGGAGCTAGGCCCAGCCTAGCCTAAGGGTGAGGACACTCTACCTGGGGGTGATGATGCTCCACCACCACCACCACTTTTGTCTGAGGTGATGGACCATCAGACACGTCTCATGGAGACACTGGTTGAGGGGCTATTACGCCGCAATGGGGGACTGCCCAATGACTTCCAATGGAAGTTGGAGGGTTTCCTCATGCTAAGGCCCCCTACCTTCGACAGCTCTAACGATGACCCCATCGCCATTGAGGATTGGCTGCATGAGATGGAGAAGAAGCTGGACCTAACCACTTGCTCCGATGAGGAGTGTGTTGGAGTTGCAGCCCACTAGCTCACTAGCACCGCACGTGCTTGGTGGGACAGCTACTATGACACCCACACTGACCCCACGCACATCTCATGTGAGGAGTTCACTGAAGCCTTCCATGAGCACCACGTGCCTGAGGGCATGATGGATGCCAAAGTGGAATAGTTTCGCAACACTTCATAGGGATCCTAGAAGATCTAGGAGTATGCCAACCGCTTCACTCACATGATAAGGTATGCTCCCAGTGAGATAGACTCTGAGAAGAAGATGTACTTCTTCAAGAAGGGTCTGAACACACACCTCATGGCGGTCCTCTTAGGTCATACCTGCTACACCCTCTGGGAGATGATTAACAAGGTCCTGGTGATGGAGAGGGATCATCTAGAGGCTAACGCTGTCTACAAGGAGAAGAAGCACCGGTTTGAGAGCACCTCTTGCGCTCGGCATCTCAGAGGCTATGTGCTCACGCACCCTCACAACCTCACCCTCGTGCCATCTAGGGAACTGCACTTGCTTCGAGCCATGGAGGTGGTACCCACACCGCCAACTACCACCGCCCTGCTTAGAGCCACCCTGCTCAGAGCCCTAGCATGTGGAAGACCGCTACACCCACCGCCATAGGCAGTGTGCCCTTCACTTGCTTTGGCTGTGATTAGCCGAGCCACAAGGTCGCTAACTGCCCCATGAAGAATGCCGCACCACCTACTTTGACCCCAGTGAGATAGGCTTTGGTTTAGGGTACGCGTGCACAAGAATGTTGCTAGAATTGCCTGTGGTTGCCTCACCCATCGGACCACGGAGGACGCCTAGAACGCCCCCAACGTGGTGTATGGTATGTTCATTGTGCATGGAGCTACAACTTCAGTATTGTTTGATTCTGGTGCTACCTATTCTTACATATCTGCCAAGTTTGCATGAGGGCATAGCATACTAGTAACTCCACGCAAGGAGCCTATAGACACTAGTTCACCCTTGGGTCGCATTATATGCATGAAGAGATGTTAGGGAGTGAGCATCATCATTGAAGGTCACCCTTTTCTAGCCGATCTTACCTTGCTTCCCTCTAATGGACTGGTTGTCATACTAGGGATGGATTGGCTGACTCAACACAAGGAAGTAATATCTTGCTCGCCATGGTATGTGGAGATAACATACCCGAGTGGTCACATAATCCGATGTGTGCCCAACATTGATAGGATAGTTTCCATGTTGTGTGCCTTGGAATCAAAGTCAGTTGAGGAAGTGCTCATAGTATGTGAGTACCTTGATGTGTTCCATGAAGAGCTGCCCGGTATGCCACCTGATCAGGATGTGGAGTTTGTGATAGACCTTCTGCCTGATATGAGACCTATTGCTAAGAGGCCCTACCGCATGTCAGTTGATGAGCTAGAGGAACTCAAGAAATAGCTTAGGGAGTTGTCTGACAAGGGGTACATTAGGCTCAGTGCTTGACCCTAGGGTTACCCTATCTTGTTTGTGAAGAAGAAGGATGGTTCCATGAGAATCTACATTGACTATCGGAACTTGAATGTCATGACTGTTAAGAACAAGTACCCACTACGAGGATAGATGATCTGCTAGACCAGCTAAGGAATACAAAGTTCTTTTCTAAGATTGATCTCCGATCTGGGTACCAACAGATGAAGTTAGGACTGAGGACATTCCCAAGATAGCCTTTGTCACTAGGTATGGGTAGTATGAGTTCACCGTTGTGTCCTTTGGACTCACCAATGCCCCCGCCTACTTCATGAATATGATGAACATGATGTTCATGGAGGAGCTGGATAAGTTCATGGTGGTATTCATTAATGACATTCTTGTCTATTCAGCCTCTGTAGAAGAACATGAGCAACATCTTAGGGTAGTGCTGGAGAAGCTGAGACAGAATCAGTTGTACGCCAAGTTCAGTAAGTGCGAATTTATGCTTGAAAAAGTCACCTTCTTAGGTCACATTCTCACTACTAAGGGAGTAGCTATTGATCTCACCAAGATTGAAGCTATAAAAGAATGGGAACAACCCCGCAATGTGACTGATATCCAGAGTTTCCTTGGGTTGGCAGGATATTACCACCGCTTCATTAAGAACTTTTCCAAGATAGCTAAGCCGATGACCAACCTTCTAAAGAAGACTAATAAGTTTGAGTGGACGCCCAAGTGTGAGCAAAGCTTCTAGAGGTTGGTAGGATATTACTGCTGCTTCATTGAGAACTTTTCCAAGATAGCTAAGCCAATGACCAACCTTCTGAAGAAGACTAATGAGTTTGAGTGGACGCCCAAGTGCAAGCAAAGCTTCTAGACCTTGAAACAGAAGCTTACCACCACTCATGTGTTAGCATTGCCTAACATTCAGCAAGACTTTGTGGTTTATTATGATGCGTCTAGACAGGGACTCGGCTATGTTCTGATGCAAAATGGGAGAGATATAGCTTATGCTTGCTGCTAGCTGAAGGACCACGAGCAATGGTACCCTACCCATGATCTTGAGCTTGCAGCTATTGTGCACGCCCTAAAGATCTAGAGACACTATCTGATCAGGAATAAATGTGACATCTACACCGATCACAAGAGCCTGAAGTACTTTTTCACTCAAGAGGATCTAAATATGAGACAACGTTGATGACTAGAGCTAATTAAGGACTACAACCTAGAGATACACTATCACCTAGGCAAAGCTAATGTAGTCATAGATGCCCTAAGCCATATGAGCTATTACCACAGTCTGATGGTAGAAGCCATACCATCGGAGCTAAGTCAAGAGATGGAGGACCTTCGACTCAAAATCCTACCAAAGGGAATGCTAAATGAGCTTCGATTGTAGTACAATCTTGAAGATCGAATCCGCAAAGCCCAGCAAGAATGCCCCAAAATATGGGAAATCTAAGAGCTCATGGAGCTAGGCAAGTGTCCTAAGTTCAGAGAAGATGAACAAGGAGTGTACTGGTACAAGGATAGAATCTGTGTACCCTCTGATGCAGCCTTGTGAGAGGAGATCCTAGCCAAGGGTCATCACTCTAAGTATTGTATCCACTCAGGGAGTACCAAGATGTATGTCAACTTGAAAAAGCTTTTCTGGTGGAAGAATATGAAAGCTGATATTGCAGGGCATGTCACACGTTGTGACATCTACAATAGGATCAAGGCTAAACACCAAAGACTGGCAAGACTGTTGAAGCCCTTAGATGTTCCGATGTGGAAGTGGGAAAGCATATCCATGGACTTTATAGTGGGTTTACCTCAAACCTCGAAAGGCCATGACTCGATCTAGGTAATTGTTGATAGATTGATCAAGGTAGCTCACTTCATAGCTATGAGGAATGACTACAGAACTAAGAAGCTCACAGATCTCTATGTGGATAACATTCTTAGGCTTCATGGAGCCCATATGAGCATAGTGTCTGATCGAGGGACGCAATATGTGTCCAAGTTCTAGAAGAGTCTCCATAAGGGAATCAGGACTCGACTAGATTATAGCACCGCTGACCACCCTCAGATGGATGGCTAGATAGAGAGAGTGAACCAGATCTTGGAGGATATGCTCTGAGCTTGTGTCCTAAAATATGGGTCTAATTGGGAGAAGAGTTTGCCACACACAAAGTTTTCTTACAACAACAGCTACCAGGTTAGTCTCAAGATGTCACCATTTGAGGCCTTGTATGGGAGGAAGTGTAGGACCCCTCTGATGTGGTTAGAAGTTGGGGAGAGATTGTTCTTTGGCCCCACAAAGATCAAGGATGCCTAGGAAGGAGTCACCCAAGTGCGAGAGAATCTGAGAATTGGTCAAAGCCGACAGAAGAGTTACATAGATAAAAGGTGAAGAGACCTTGAGTTTGAAGTTGGGGACTATGTTTATCACAAAGTATCCCCACTACGAGGCACCATCAGGTTCCATGTGAAAGGGAAGTTGGCACCAAGGTATGTAGGACCTTACCGGATTTGTCAGAGAGTTGGCAAACTAGCCTATGAGTTGGAACTGCTTGAGGAATTGACCGGAGTGCACCCAGTGTTCCATGTATCTCAACTATGCAAGTGATTGAAGCTACCAGATGAGCAAGTACCTATAGAGGCACTTGATATACAGGACACTCTAGAGTACAAGGAGCACCCGATACAAATACTTGACAGAGCCAAGAAGGAAACTAGAAGCATGATCATACCTATGTGCAAGGTTCAGTGGAGCAACCACACTGAGAAGCCACTTGGGAGAAAGAGTCAGAACTTTGGATGCTTTACCCCTACCTCTTTGAAAGGTACATCTCACCTTAAATCTCGGGACAAGATTCCTGTGAGGGGGGAGGACTGTAACAACCTAGGTTTTCCAATAACCAAAAATCTAGACTTAATTTTTTTTCTAACAAAACCCATGCATGGTGAGTGTGCATACTAGGAAACCACCCATGTAGTTGCACAAGTAGAACCCAAGTTAGCATGGTTGAACATTCTGTATTTAATTCAACTTGTGACTTGCTTCTTTACGATTTTATGTGATGTAATAAAATCAAATCAACCTTTATAAATAACTTGTTGTGTGAGTTGCCAACCCTTGGCTTAGACCCTAGGACCCTAGATGACCCCTAGAGGACCCCACTAGGATGTATATATGCTAGCAACACATGTATACATGCATAGGAGCCCTAGGTGTAGAGTGGAAATAGAAAGACCAAAGCAGGCCAGCCATAGCTGATAGCCCACGTCGCCCTCATGGACCAGCAACCACGCCTGCTCCTGCTCCCATACGCGTGACACTAGCCAACCTAGCTAGCATCGTGGCCCAGCTCCGCCCGTGCCCATGCTCGCACTCGTGCGGTCGAGCTGGCCTAGCAACAACCTGCATCCATGCCCGCCTGCATCACGATGCGCCTCGCCATCGCCTTTTCTCTACCAATAACCAATGGACCCCACCTATCATCCTCTTACTCTCATCACTTCTTTGCTTTCCACAGCGCTCAAAATTGGTGTGAAGCCAAGAACATAAAAGGCCATCACAGCCGTTCCTATTCAATACTGCCTCGTGCACGCCCTAGATGGCCGCCATGTTGGTGATCTACACCACCACATGCCCTAGCTAGTGCATGCCTACCCACTTACATGGTCGCCATGGCCCATGCCCTACCATGCCCCTCTACCACCACCATACCTGCCTTGACTAGCGTCGATCGAAAACGGTAGCGCCAAGGCAGCCGCGCTCACCCCCGCTCCATAAAACCCTAAGCTAGAGCCTTTGATCGCCCTCCATGTACCCCTTTCCCCTCCATCTGCCATCCACCGGTCGCCATGGCCACAAACTCCCTATAAAAGGGCACACCCGGTGCCCTAGCGCCTTCCCTTCAACCCGCTGCCACTCCTGTGGCCTTGCCCGTTCCATACTAGGCCAAGGAGGAGAAGGGAGAAGGAAGTAGAAGGAAGGAGAAGGAGGAAGGACGAGCCCTAGGGCGACCCATAGCCGCCGGAGCCAAAGACAACACCACTTGTCTTCATCGCCATCGCGGTTCTATCGACACTGCTTGACCTTGTCATGGCCTCAACTCACCCCTACACCGCTAGCCTACCACCCCAAGCCCCATGGTGAGTTGCTGCTTCCTCTGCTCATTGTAAACCTCACCACCATGGACATGCCATGCCACGCCGCCATGTTCTCCCCTTTGGGAGGGCCAAAGGCCTGCATTTTTTGTTGTTGGGATGATCTGCACACACGCACACGAGCCAAGGCCCAGGCTTGCCAAGCCACTGGCGCTCAGAAATGCTGGCACCAATGTAGCGCACCCGCCGCAATCACCATGGCCATGATCTGCCGCGTCGCCACCCTGTTCTGGCCACCTCGCGTCGGTACAGTCAAGAAAGGTGCCTCAGCAAGCTTTGCCTCACCAAGGGACACATCATGCGCTAGATGGGAGGAGAAAAGGAGCACTAAGGGCCGCTGGTCGTGTCTACCTCACCAGACCACCGCACGCCCATGCCGCCGCCACGCTGGAGAAGTTCCGGCCACACCAGGTTGGTAGCGGTTCCCGAACCACCATAGGTGGATTTGCCTTGATGTGTAGCTACTAAAGCACCCACCTTTTGGCCATAGAGGACCTAGATGCCGTAGCCCATGACTGCCTCACCGACGTAGTCGCAAGTCAGAGCGCCACCATCTAAAGGATGCTCTCGATGATCCTAGCTACCTCACGTCGTGAGGAGGGGCCATTGATGTGTGTTGTGACCTCGCGCACCTCGCCACATAGCTGGATGAATGGAAAGCCCCCACCCTTCCTTGTTTCACTGTAGCCGCAAGCTCACCAGAGCTCCTCTGCGCACTTCACCGTGGTGCGCACTCCGCCGCGCCTCTAGGTCACCGCCGGTGAGTGGTCTAGCCTCCCGTGGCCCCAATTGAAGGAAAAGAGCCACTTTTGGCTCTGATCGTGGCCAAAGCCACCTCGCCATAGCCTGCTGCCACCGCCGTCGAGCCACTATCGCTATGGCCAACCTCTCTGGAGCCCTTAGAGCTTCGCCTAGCCCCTTAGTTGTGTTTGCCGGAGCACCGAGAAGCCGTGGGAGCCCCATTGGGGCTGTGCCAATGTCCCAAGTACCCTTGTCATTGACTTGCGCTGCCTATGCTGGCCGCTTGGATCTCTAAGCCATTTTTAGCCCACCGGTGAACTCCCCATGGCCCCACGATGTCGTAGAGCCCCCTACCAGCCTTGCTGAGCCATGAGAGCTAGAGAGAGGAGAGGGAGAAGTGGACGTCGGGCAAGGAGCGCTGCTATGAGACAGGGGAAGGAGGGAGCCACCACGCCTAAGCCGCTCGGTGCACCCAGCGCACCGTGAGCCAAAGAGAGGAGAGGGAGAAGTGGACGTGGTCCACTGTGGACCATGCCTATGGTCCATAGACCTGCATGACATTGTCCACCATGGACTTGCCCCGTGGACCCGAGCCTAGTAGCAGCCCACTTGTGCCATGTGTCCGACTGCCTGTGTGACACATGTCCGGGCCTGGCCCAGCCCAGACCAGCCCAACCCAGCCCAATATCTGGCCCGTCGAGCCTAGCCCGAGACCATTGACCATTGACCATGGACCTAGTCCCACTTGTTAGCGACTGGAACCGCCTCGCCCAATCACGTGCTATCACGTGTCAAGCCCTATAATTTTCCTTTACTTTTTTAGAAAATGATTTAAACTTAGGAAATTCATATGACCTCTGAAAAATATGAAACCAGTGCCCAATTTTTTCTAAAAATGAGCTCTACGTCATATGAGTGCATTTGGATCTTTTGAATTTTTGTCGCTTCTTTGTTACCATCTATAGGAGTTGCTTATCATGCTAGGTCTCGTTTGACAGACCCGGAGGAGCCACATACTGAGGAGCACGACCCCGACTACATTGAGGAGCTTAGAGATGACCTACCAGGTGCCACGTCTCATCCAACCTTATAGAATCCTATTAGACATGCTACAATGTAGATGCTAGTGCTTTACTTTTATGCAAATGATTTGTGATAGGTTGCATGGTAGAATTGCTTGTGAGCCATTACCTTATCGCAACCTATACCCCTGCACACCCATTGTTAGGTTAGACGCTCACTTACTTACTTGCTACTGCTTCTACTACGCATTATATCTATGATATGATGCTTGGTGGAGGATTGCATGTGAGTGGTTAAGGGACTGGGTGCCGGTAATGTGGTAACAACTAGGGAGATCTTGGTGTGTGTTTTGGGTGTGTGGTGAGGGTTGAGTCAATCGGGCAGGATCTTACGATGAGTCATTCGACGAGTCTTGCCAGTGGCGATGCGACATGGGCATCCCCTATGAGAGGTACCTGTGGCCAGTGCATGTGAGACGAGGAGATCCCAGGGTGGAGTGTCTTTATGGGATGAAGCCCTAGGATGGAGGTGCAGAAGATATCATGTCCGGTCCCCCTAAGGACTGGTATGTCAAGAGAACCGGATCATAGGACCCTATGTACACACCACTCACTCCTGAATGGGTGGGGGACGGTTACCCGACCAACTAGGACGGTGCCATTACTACTAGGTTGGAAGTGGATAGTGTAGGGAGGTACGGGCATATGGCCCACACCCTCCTAAGACATTGTAGTGACCTCTTGGGGCCCGGTACTATATCTCACAGTCTCAGTGTGCCAGTGGACTCTAGGGTGGCTTAGGGCTGAGTGGTAGGATGGCACCATACCGGTTGGGAGGCAGTCGGTATCAGCCTAGGTGGGGCATCATCGATGATGGTGATCTTGTGGTTCTAGGTGTACACACTCTACAAAGCTGATCGATCTATACGTATAGCCGTGTCCTCGGATATGGACATTCCTATGACCTACGCTTCCCTTGATTAGTGAGTGGAGTCCTTTCTTCTCTCCCCCTAGGTTCTTGTGTTGGTTTCCTGCTTTGGCCAATGAGACAAGGTACGAGCAGGAGTTGTCCTTGTCACCTAGAGAGTGTGAGAGTGGTGAGATGTGTGTGATGGGATGGGAGAACGTATGGATGAGATGGGTTAACACTTGATGAATTATTATTAAAACTTGACATACTCGCATAGGAAACTACAACCACAAATAGGTCTTTTGCTCTACCCTTGCATTCCACCACCACAAAGCAAACACAAAGCATTGGGTGGGAGCTAGTGGCCAGTACAAATTGTACTGATAATTGTTTGACAGGTTCTAAGCCTTAGTACAACTACCAGGAAGACAGTTGGGAGGATTAGAGGTCTTGTTCCTACGCTCAAGTTTGGTTGAGAAGATGGAGTCAACATCCGCTGCCTTTCTACTTAATGATGTTCTGGATGTTGTATGCTCTGAGTGATTCTACCAAGTGGCGATGTAATAATGAGTAAACCTTGTTATTTGTACTCTCTTTAAGAAAGGAATTCGATGCATGACTATGATATCGACTGTCATTTGATAATGTGATGGGATGATCACCTAGGACTATCATGTTATACTTCGAATCTGTGGATTTCCCTTCGAGGAAATCAGGATCATTTCAAGCTAGCTCTTGGATTTGGACAAATGGCTTGATCTTTTTTGCTTTAAGGTTAGTAACAAGCATCCACTCCTTTGATTTTGTTGCTTAATTAGCACTATTTTGATGGCTACATTGCTTGATTCTCATTTTAGTTCTTTCTCCATTCTAGAGAGCACTTTTCCAATTGGACGTTGTGCAAGGCTTCCAAGCAAATTATGGTGAATCCATCATCTAAAAGGTTAGTGTCTTTGAACACATTTAAAATCCTAGCTAATTACATGGTGGTTAAGATCATTGTTAGTATGTGATGCTATAATTAGTTCTTAATAAGAGTAGAGTAGATTCTTTTACAATTTTGGTGAGCAAATTAATCCATGTGTCACCTACCAACACATTGTTTGGAGCTATATTGTTGATCATGGTCATGTCTCTAATTTTAGTCTTTTTAAAAAAATTAGTGTCTCCTTTTTTATGTGGCATCAAGTAGAATAATTGTTCTTCCTTATTGTGCAATAATTGTTTTTAAAAATTAGTGTCTCCATTTTTATGTGACAAATTCGAAAAATGGATTGATGAGAGGGTTTAAGAAAAAGTCAATGTACTTATGGTGTCCATCGAATCAGGAATAGTATCACAAGAACCTGTTCTGACTAGCTTTAGCCCATAGTTCAGGGGTCACGGCAGCTGTGGATCGACCCCACTCGATGATGAAGAAGCAAATGCGTCTCATCCAATAGACATCATCACCGAACCTATCAATGTCAGGCTGTACATCCGTCAACAATGGACAACTAACAAGGTGGCGGTCGGCCTGGCCTGGCCTATGGGAGACAGGGCCATTAATGGCCGCCCAATTCCAACGGGATATGCCCACGCCAGCATTGATACTATACTTGATAAGAAGTGTAACAAGATGCACATTGATTACCCTGCATAGGAAGACATGCAACGTCTTGTTCAGAACAAGGGCGCTCATGTGGCCTTGGCGCAAGCGCTTCATTAAGCTTGATCACTAGTTGTCTTCGGATGATGATGAGGACGACGGTGAATCTTTGCCGCCCAGAGATGATCACTCACCATCTCCCAACAGAGGAGATCACACTACCTTCCCTGGTTCCTTGCCATCGCCCCGAGAAGACAGAAGTCTCCTTCTCTTCCTCCTCGTCCTCCATCTTCATCAGCCTAGACAAAAGAGAAGACAACTCCTCCTCCTCCCTCTTCATCACCCCCGAGAAAACATAATTCTCATCCTCCTCCTCCACAACAGCCCAAAACAAGATCTAAGGCATCCTCGCAGTCACAGAAAAGGTCTTCGGATTCAATCGCTAATGCTCCCAAAGTGGACCAACAAAAAAAGAAAAGGACGATGAGTGGCAGCGTTACAAACTTGATGAACCAACAAAAGCCTGAAGTAGCCTCCAAGAAAGACAAAGTTAGGTTCTAGAATCTATTTGCCTCACTGCCTAAGTGGAGGGTGCAGTCCGAATTCAATAGGCAAACGGAGAGTAAGCACAATCAATTAAGAGTCGAAGAAATACACCATGAAGATCAAAGGAAGATAAACAAGATTGTCAAAAACAACCGCAGATTAACTAGGGATGATGCTGCGAACATCTATTATGATTCACTATATGAGACGGCAAGACCGGCAATACAGTTTCAAAGAGGCATTTTCTTGGTGGACGAGGAGTATAAAAATTTGACAACATGTATGCGTGACTTGCATGATTATTACATGGCCCAAGCACTTGAGACAAGGCAGGCGGGTTTCCAATATATTATCCACCCGCCGCATGTTTTCCATTATCCTAATGAAGAGAAGCACTTTATCGGCTGGGATCACTTGTTTCAACTATTCCTAGAGACGCGATCTCGATACACAAATGTTGACACTGTGGACTCGCACGATATTATAATTAACTACTCTCTTGATACACAAATAGTTAATGACTGCACATTCTCCATGAATTATAAAGGTGTGTAGAAAAACATTGCTTCAAAACAAAGTACGCTCATATGTCTTTCCTGGACCCCGAGCTAGTCAATGAGAGAACATACGGAGGCATGCATGGAAATAAAGTGGAAGATCTAACGGAGACACTGACTGCCATTTTCGAAAATTTCAAGATGAGTAATAAAACCGAAATACTTCTAGCCTACAACTGCAAGTATGTGTTCTCTGCTCTTATTTTTATGCTTGTTTTTTGTAGTTATGATTATTCGTTAACTAGGGTTTTGATTGCAGCTACCATTTCATCTTCATTGTTGTCGATATTAAAAAAATTGTATCAAGGTGTGGGACTCGAAGAAAAAACCACTTTTTTTGCTCGATCCCCTAGTCGAAGTGCTTAATGCGTAAACGAACCTAATAACATATTATTTTCTAATCGCACATAGCATATTCTAATGTTGCTCCTTTTTCACACTTTATAATGTGGCACAGTGTCCAGGCAAGAATGGTCGGTGGGACGAAGGTCCCATTCCAGGTTGCACTAATGCAATTGAAGACCTTAGAATGGTCGGTGGGACGAAGGTCCCATTCTAGGTGGCACAGTGTCCAGGCAAAAATGGTCGGCGAGAAACAATGAATGCGGGTTCTACATAATGTGGGCAATGCTTCGCTACCTCGGCAGTAAAATCAGAGACGACATATCATTTGGTGTGTATAATCTTCATTTCATTTATATCCGTTAATTCAATAAAACGATCTACTTATTTCTCTAACATTTCTGCCTTCCGAAACCAGTTTTTTTGAATGACAACGTAAGAAATTTAAACACAATAGGCTGTTAGAAATAGAGGTCATAGCACTGTCATTGAATCTAGCAGCCTTCATCGTATCAGAGTGCTTGAAAAAAAGGAACATTCTCCATTGCACAGTCTGTGAAGTACAAGACGCAGTACGAGCCAGAGCGGCTCGCTAGACTATTGTAATTTTTTTTTATTTCAAGGGATCGATAGCTTCATAAGTACATTTGAACTATAACTGTAACATTTGAACTATAACCGTAACATTTGTAGTGTTTAATGTTGATGTACATGTCGTCTACGTAACGAATATAAAGCGAAACCCGATTCCATAAAAAATAAAAAATGAAATATATAAAACAATAAAATGTGAAAAAGATATCACTGCCGGTTTGCATGTCAAGCCGGCAGTGATGTCTTGAACAACACTGTCGGTTCAAAGCTCAAGCCGGTAGTGTTGGCTTGAGCATCACTGTCGGCTTGAGCCACAAGCCGGTAGTGTTGGCTTGAGCATCACTGTCAGCTCGAGCCACAAGCCGACAGTGTTGGCTTGAGCATCACTGTCGGTTCGTGCCATAAGCCGACAGTGTTGGCTGAACTGACACTGTCGGGTGGTGCCAGGAACCGACAGTCTTGCCTGCACATCACTGGCGGTTTTGTGTACCGGCAGTGATGTGAACCGGCAGTGAAGAAGGATTTTGAACCGACAGTGATGTCATGATCTGGGGTAGTGATTATTGTGATATTCAATTGAAATTGGTGACAATGTATTATATTACAACACTACAATAGGACCTAGATACTAGGTATCTTTATAAATAGAAGATAAATTCTGGTCTCCGAAATGATCAAGCAAAGTAAATTCGATGATTGTCTTATCTATGCTCATACGACCCACTTATTAATTAAGTGTTTGGTTGCTACTTTGTTCCTCCGTGAAACTTGTGAACAACTTGTCTTCCTAGTGGTTTATTATTACATTCTCTGTAAGTCTGAAGAGTGTCCTTTCAGAGCAAAAAGAAGTGTCTGAATGTATGATGATCTTCAATTTGATTCATCAGAGTTATGCAGTATGAAGGCACATCGAGACAAGAACTATCAACTATGTTGCCAGATTTGTAAATCAGAAGATGAATCGGTTCGTTTGCACTGATGGATTATATTTCTCCGATCCGTTTAAATTCTGATAGAATTTTCTGTAGACATGAGAAGTTAGCAGCATGATTGAGGAGAACTGCAGGACCTCATCATAAATCAGTGATTCAGTTCTTCAAGTAGCCTCCATGATTTGTTTCGTAACAAGAAATCCTTAATTGCTTACTATGGGCAGACATGACCTGGTACATTGTATGACACACGTCTAACACATATCATCATTACCATGCATGTGCCAACGTGATGCCCAAGTACGGCACATAATTCCCGGAGTACTAGTTTTCCTGCAGGATATCAGACATGGTCAGCAACCAAGCACCCTACACGTACAAGTTTTGCTGATGGTCAACCCTGTCCAAACGAATAGAACATATCCTGACCTTGCCTGTTATAGCCGAACAGCCGATCAGCACCGTAGTATCAACACACCATAGTGACAGTAAGGGTTCTGAGTACCCACATACGTCTCCGTATATAGAGAGCCAGCTAATAGGCTACTACGTCCATTCCAAATTATAAGATATTTTGACTTTTATTAAATATATTAATTTTACTATATATCTAGACATAGTATATATTTAAGTATATAGTAAAAATTATATATCTATAAAAATTCAAAATATCTTAAAATTTAGAATGGAGGGAGTACTACATTGCAGGCCTTTTGGTACTATGATCTCTTGCATATTATTATTTGCAAAGTCTAGGCCCACGTACGATTTAAGTATTAAAAGTCCATGGACAGATTTGGGCCATACAATAACTAACTAAAATTGCTTGTGATTGTGTTATATTTATTTTTCATACAGGTACTTTGTAATCGATCTCTTAGAATGGTGATACATTTCGGTTAATAATCGATCATAGATCAGTTGGTTAGGGTTTTTGTGGTGGAACCTGCCTATCTGAGTTTAAGTCCTCGAGTTGGCACGGGTGCTCGTATTTTTTTGTATTTATTTATTTTAGGATTTAATGGTGCTATGCTTTCAGTGGTAGGTGACGTCTCCGTCGACAGCGAGGCGCCAGTGGTGACTTCATAAATCTCGAAATCTGCCGGCTCAGTCCTTCGGAGGTGCTCATAGGGATAGGGTTTATGTACGTGTGTTTATAGGGGATAAGTGTGCGTGCGTGTTGTGGGCGTATATGTTGTACTATGTAATTCTAAAAAAAATTACTCAATATATGCATTTTCACCCCCACCCCAATTAGTAATTGTCATCCATATCTATCCTACATGTGTTTAGTTGAAAACATTGCTTGAGTTATGTTAGCTTTTGTTGCAACTTAGTTCATATTTTGGCTTTCCAATAATTCGAACCGGATGCAATTTGTAAGAAAAGTTTTCCCTTCAAATGTAAGGTTAACCATACTGATTGTTATACCTCTTATTCTAGGCCCTCCCTATGGATCTTATAAAGAAGAATCAAGATTCTTCGGTCGGACTACATTGCATTCTTTGTTGGTAGGTAGCAACAAAAAGATATTACAACCTAGGCTCCAGCCCCGCTTGCTTGCTGTGACGTTCACCTCTCTGCCAGAACGCCAGATCACCGCAGATCCATCCATGAATGGCTGCTCGTTTGGATCAGCGTGGTCTGGAACCTTGCAGCAGGCTAGCTGATAGAAACATCGTGTGGCAACATGGCAGTGCACCAGCGCATGCAAAACATCAAGGCGCGCTATGGAGTGCACCAGATGAGTGCTCAGCTAGATCAAAGCAGCAAGCAAATAAAGAAGCCAGGCAGATGCGAACAGGAGACGAAGTGGGACGGGAGGGGAAGCTATCCATTCATTTTTTTAATCAAAAGCACTCATTACTGTAGAAATAGTGTAACTATTATTTGGGATTAGGCAAATTAGCCGCCTCTATGTTTTAGTTCACCCTCCGTCACTGACATCGGTTGATTGTTTTCTGCTTATATTGTTCTCTCGTTGACACCGCTCTTACTCCCTCGCCCACCTCTTCGCCGCCCTCTCTGACTCTGACACGCGACACCTCACATCCCTGCCAATCCCGAGCTAGACGCCGCCACCCCACTGGACTGAATTTATATTGCAGTGCACTAAACTCTGAAGACTACAACTGGACTGGATTACTGCAACTGAAGTATGGAGGACTGGAGTCTGGACTTTGGACTCTGGACAGTGACTTGCTCTTATGTCAGTTGGGTGATGTGTTATGTTTGAACTTCTGTTCTTGTGTGATGTGTTGGCAGCAAGCAGGTTTCAAGCCTCGAAGTGTTGAATTTGTGCTGTTGTCGAGTACATCTTTGTGACTGTGCCATGGTTTGCACTTGCATGCATGTGTAGAAGACTACTAAGTATCATGACACGTCAGTCGTCAGCTCTCAGATGTGAGATTATGCGACTATGCCTTTGTCTTTGTGTTTCACTTGAACTTATCAATAATTATTAGTTCACTTATTCTGTCCTGTTCAAATTCTATGCAAATTCTTTTGCTGTGATTCTATAATTTCGGGTATATTGGGTATACCCAAACCTGAACCTAAATTTGCTGGTACTGTTTTTAGCTGATATCGGGTAACACTTTTCATTAGCCTAATTTAATAAAACCTGAACTACGTGACCCGAACGCCCAGGGATGGCCATGGAGCTCGTGGCAAAGCACGCTCGTATGGAGACACCATTGCCATAGTCGACGCTTGCCACCGACCTTTTACGCACAATTTTTCACTCTCCCTACTCGTACATGACCACATACATGCGTCCGCCGAGTGCCACAAGTGGTACATCGCAGCTTCAGCAACCTGCGCCTTACCCCTATGCTGAGACCCCATTCCCTCTCAACAGTGGCTAGTACTAGAGGGTTTTATCTACATGCTGTCTCGGGTGCCCTACTGCTTCTCAGCAACTATCTAAGGACCTGGATTAAATTGAAATAATAACTCTAAATGAATCGCAAAAAAGATATACTTGGGCAGATAAACAATTAAAATATTATAAACATGAGTCTAATTTACATTTGAACTCCATTATAATCATGAGTCTAATTTAAATTTGAATTGAATTACATTTGTTCAGATTGTTAATTGAATTATTTAACTGAAATTCATAAGGAATTGACATATTTATGTAAATTGTTTATTTGGTAATCTCTTAGGTATTGTTGGTGTTAGGCAGCAAACATGGGAGAGCGGGAGTGGATAGTGAGGGAGTGAGCAACTAACTCCTCTACCTTGCCCCTCACCCCTTTTTATAGGGGAGGTGAGAGGTGGAGCTTCTCATTCCTTCCCCCAGGGCATTTTCACTACCGGTAGATTATTAGTCGGTGGGAGGTGGAGTTTCTCATTCCTCCTCATGTAACACCCTAAAATATCAATTTCTGCAAATAGCTTATTTTTTATTTTATTATGTTTTTTTGTGTGCATTGAAACATAGGGAGATTAAAAATTTTGATGAATTTATAAAATAAATCATAAGGCTACGAACATGTTGATGCAAACATGCTAGTGCATGATTATTTCAGTGCTGAGTGGTTTTGATTCAAAGGCTCTAACTGATTTGAAGACCTCTTTGAAAATGGATTTGAAAATTTCAGTTTGCAGAAAAGAAAAGGGAAAAGGAATCCTATCTCTCCCTCCCTCTCTGTTTCTTTTCGACCTGCTGGCCTGCCTTCTCACTCAGGCCAGCCCAACGTGCCCCCCTCTCTCTTCCCCTTCGAAGCCGCAGGCCCAGTCCGCACCAACACGGCCCTAAGCTCCCTTTCTCCCTTTGTGCAGCTAATCGCTAGGTCTCTGCTCCCTATCTCAATGATGCACCGGGCTCGCTTGCTAGGGCCAGTTTAGCATAAGAGTCCCCCGGTTTTCTCATAATTGTGCTAGCCATCCCTGGCTCAGTTTTAAAATCGGATTTTACTTATTTATTTCAAAAATTTGTTCGTAGTAATTACAGTTTTGCCATCCAGAGCTTATATTCATCGTATCTTCACCATATTAGCTCTGATTTCAGTTATTCTCGTGTCTGTGTGTTCGTAGTAATGCGTAGATTAGTTTTATAAACTTTTCAACATCTTTTTCCACTGTTGGTGTACTTTATTAATTTATTGCTCTTGTTTGCTTGCATACTTGCTCGTGGATGCTTGTATGTTGTTGTACGATCGATCGAGTACAGACAGTGATGCAGTACGCCGGTGGTCAGGAGCAGTATTTTGACGACCACGACCGGCAGGAGTGTTTTGAGCAAGGCAAGTATAGCATGGGATCATCCTTATTATCCTATTCACCTTAATATATGCATGTGTCTACCTTGATACCCGTAGGGAATTATCCTAGTTATTTGATACCCTGATTCCTTGATTCCTTTTCACCATGGGAATTATTTGCATACGGGTAGCTGATACTAGTGCTCAATTAAAGACCATGATCTTGTAACTTGACTAATGGTATATGCAATAAACAATAAAAGGTGCTTTTTAGCTACAAGAATAAGGGGGCTAAAGCACAGTTTTTGTGTTGCTCTAGATTCCTCTCCTTAAGGACTTATTTGTAAGTGATCATCTAGGACTTACAGTACAACCATGAGTGCTATATGTCTCTGACTTTAGTTCAGTAGAAGGACATTTTCTAGCTTGTTAGTGGCTTACCGAAAGGGACAAAAGGGGTTTGCCACCATTGGGTATAGTGCAGCCTCTTTTAACTTGTGTACTTCTGTGTGAGTGTGCCACTTTAAAGGGGAGCTCTATATCTGCCTGCCATTGGAACCAAGTGGCCACTAACTTGTTAGACAAACCTCTGTGTCGGGTTCATAAACCCAGGGTCCCTGATGGGCCTGCTTCCTAGCAAAAACTTGGCCCAGATACCTAACAACAGGCCAGAAGAGCGATCCAGTCTCCGACCGGAAGGCCTGGCCAAGGAGGGGACGACGCTTGCTTCCAACTCCGACCCACTTTTCTGACCGGAAGGCCTAACCAAGGAGGGGATGACGCTCGTTTCTGACTCCAACCCACTTTTCCGACCGGGAATACATCGAACCTCTGCTTACAGCTCTTCTCTGATCAACGCGGTCGGAGCCGACTGGGAACAACCAACCAGGGACACCCGCTCGGTAAAGACCCAAGAATCAGGCGGAGCAGATAAGGCAAGGCGCTCAAGTCAACCACAATACCGAGGACCATACCCTGCACACTGCTGGACAGTACTGACAGGCCATGCCAGAAGGGTGCTTTGCAACCTTTCAGACATGTTAGAACACAAACAGTGTTGTGGGCACCGACATTTGTCCTACAGTATGGTAGGCGTCGACATTTGCCATACCAGAAGAACACGTTGAGCCTACCACATGCATCTGGGCGTCAACAATATTGTGGGCACCGACAAATTGCCATGTACCTGATGGCGTGGGCAACAAGACTAGGAAACACACACACTCTCTTTCTCTCTCCTAACTTGTAAGGCCATCCCCTTCACCTATAAAAGGGGATGCGCTCTCTCCTAAAAGGATGGTTGATTCTGACTCTCTCTGCTAGCTTTAGACATTCTCAGCACTCAAACAGCTCTATAGTTCTAGAACTCTAAAGCTACATAGAGCATACGTTCCAATACTTAGCGCACGTTGGAGCTCCCGTCACTCTTGGTCCTTCGCTTCAGAGTCCGACCAGACCTTTGACACCCCTACTTATTCCTATTCGTTTGTAAACCCATAGCAAACTTTGAGCACCTAGGCTCAGGAATAAAGTCTCCGACTGACTAGAACTGGACATAGGGCATGTTGCCTGAACCAGTATAAACCCAATGTCATTGAGTGTTAGGCCACATCTGATCACAACGTATGGCAAAACTACAAATATTTACATGTTGGTCACTTTTTGCACCGATAGTTGGCGCTGTCCATGGGGAGGACGTCGTACGTTCACGCTTTTGGTCATCGGATGGCCCACCTTTCTGCCATCTTTGTCATGATGAGCTCAAGCGATACGATTCGCTTTGGCTCGCTAGAGTTTCCCACGCTCCCACCTGTTGGGATGTGGTTTCCTCCTGTCTTCAAGCTATCCTAGACCTTCCTCTTTGGAAGCCTGGACTTCATCGCCGACCAGCTCGGCATACTTTGCCTTTGTGAGGAGGCACTTGTCTTGGCGTCCGTCGGAGGAGGAGCGCCCTCCGCCGAATCTGGGCCACTCGGTGACCTCAACGATGAGACACCTGCACTCCGCTCTGAGCCCATGTAGGGCTCAAACCCCACTGTGAGTAACGTACATATTGTTCTTTACTCTATATTTAATATCTTCCGTCGACTCTCCGGAGGGACCCCATTGTCCTCACCACAACCGCTATGCAACCTATTCCCCAACGACCCCGCGCCCCCTACGGACGCGTACACGCGGGGGCTCCAAAAGATGCTGACGCAGCCCCCTCTCACATCCAAAATCATGGGGATGGTGGGTTACACTCCTGCCTCTTTCCACGACCTCGTGGATGATGAGGTTGAAAGCGATGGCTCCAGCATCAGCGATGTTGTGGCACCTAGACACCCTCTATCCTAGGAGTGGACTATGGCAGACGCTTTGGGATAGCCGCTGGTGATAGCAAAGTCTATACAGACTCACACCCCTCTGGACCCTTGTGTGGAGGCCCATGCTCATGCCCAGGAGCACTGCGAAGAGTTATGACAAAGGCAGCATAGCCAGCCACCACCTGCATCAGTGCTCTCGGCGTAGCACGCTGCGCCACGCACGCGTAAACCAGCGAGCGTCACCCAGGGTCACGCCCGTTAGGTCCAGCGCAACATCATGGATGGAGGAAATGATCCCCCATAGTTCGCTCGGGCTGGCCAGAACATCACCGCTACGGTGATACTTCTGCGTGGCCTTCCTGAGCCTAACGACCCCTAGGAGCAAGCGATCCACCAGAACCTCTGAGCGCTGGTGGAAACCGCCACCGTCCAACAAGCGGAGAGCTCCGCATCATGACACTAACTCGCCACCTCTCTCCCCACTGAGGAAATGGGGGCGCACCAGTCAAACTGCTCCATCCGCTCACCGCTATAGTCGCTGGGCGTGGAATAGGAGGCCGCAACCGCACCATGGCCTGACCCGGTGCCTGCTCCACACCGACCACCTGCGCGCGAATGGCTTGGGCCAAACCAAGACGCTCGTAGCGTCTTCAACAATTGGCATCAAGCCTGGCGTGATGATGACGTCTATCAAGGGGTAGTGAGAGCAGGTGGCACAGGCCTCGACTAGACCATCGAGGGGAGTGGGGAAACACACCCTAGGCATGGTCGCTAACTAGACGACCGGAGTCCTAGCTTGGATGGCCCGGGACCATGGGCCTTTGGCCGTCGCATCTAGAAAGTGTCGTTCCCACAGCGCTTTCAACCACCTACCAACATTGCCAAATACATCGGGGAACGAATCCCGTTGTATGGCTCAAAGACTTCTGGCTCGCCTACCAAGCTAGAGGGGTGGATGATGACCACTTCATCATTTAATACCTCCCCATCTGCGTGGGGGAGCATGTTCGAGCATGGCTTGAATTCCTCCCGCCTAACAGCATCTGCGACTAGGAGGATCTCAAGAGGATCTTCATAGGGAATTTCCAGGGGATGTATGTCCATCCTAGGAATTTTTGGGACCTCAAGAGCTTCTAGCAGGAGCCCAATGAGTCCCTACGGGATTACATCCATAGGTTCTCAAAACGATGCTACTCCCTTCCTGATGTCGTTGACGTGGACGTCATCAGCGTGTTCCTCTCTGGGACAACCTATGAGTCCTTGATCCACAAGCTCGGTTGTCTGAAGACCCATACCACCTGTGACCTGCTTGACGTCACCATGAACCACGCCTCCGGTGAGGAGGCAGTCGGAGCGGTCTTTAGTGGAGGCCGAGACAAGGGCAAGGCCAAGCACGAGGACCAAGATGAGGGACCCTCCATGCAAAGGGGCAAAAAGAACAAGAAGGATCGGTGTCGGCCGGCCAACTCTGCTTTGGTTGCTACGGCCGTTCGTGTGGGCAAGCAACCACAGCAGGGCTAGCCCAACCACTTCAACAAGCTCATGGAGAGCCCATGCACCAACCACACCTTCCCCATCAAGCACCTCTACAAGGACTACGAATACCTCAAGCGCTTTCTGCGATAAGCCAGCGGACCAAAAGAAGGAAAGGGCAAGGAGGCAGCAACCAAGAAAAGAGGCATGGCAGGCAAGGATGGGGACGACTTTTCCAATCCTAAGGAATGCCTTATAATCTTTGGAGGATCCAATGCCATCTACTCTGAGCGCCAGCACAAAGTGCGCTATAGAGAGGCATGCATCATAGAAACGGCCGTCCCCTCTTTCCTTAGCTAGTCAAAATCTCCGATCACTTTTGATCAGAGGGACCATCCTTCCCACGTCGCTAGACCGGGTCATTACCCGCTCATCATCGACCCCATTGTCCGCAAGAAGTGCCTCACCAAGGTGCTGATGGATGGAGGCAGCAGCCTCAACATTCTCTATGTCGACGCCATGCGCATCCCCTAGTCGAAGCTCTGCCCAGTGATCTCTCCCTTCCATGGCGTGATCCTACGGATGCAGGCATACCCACTTGGGTAGATCGACTTGCCCATCACGTTTGGTGACCAAGCCAACTTCTGCTTGGAGGTCCTCACCTTCGAGGTGGTGGACTTCCTAGGGTCCTACCACGCCATCTTGGGGCGGCCATGCTACGCCAAGTTCATGGCGATCCCCAACTACACCTACCTCAAGTTGAAGATGTCGGGACCGAATGGCATCATCACTGTGGGTAGCACCTTTTCGCATGCCTGCACGTTCAACCGCGAGCATTATGAGCTCGCCACTGTCGTCATCAACTCTAAGGTGATCGAGGTGATCCGATCGGGCACCTATAGACTGAAGGACAACAATGGCAACGTTCTCACCAACACATGGAACATCGAATAGTTACGTCATTTCTTCCCCTAATGCTTGGTTTTGCCATTTTTTCATTCAAACGTTTGCTCCTACAAGCACCCTAGCCCAAGCACTCTTGGCCTGGGTCGCTCGGGGGCTAAACGAGGGTGCGATACCACCTCTTTTTTTTTACTTGTCACCCAAACGAAAGGGTAGTCCATTCCTTTAATTACCCTATGTAACTTATGCTTTAAACTCCCGACCGATCACACCCCGCCGCGACCTATGGTTATGAGCAGCTGAGCCTCGCGGGCCATGCCTGAATTCTTAAGGTTGCAGCCTACGGATCAAATGGGCAGGTGTGAAAAACAAAAGGATAAAAAATAAAGCTATGCTAGGGTAAAAACAAGGAATGGATGGGACAAGCTTCCCCTTACGAAGTAATTCCATCACAAAACAAAATTAAAGTATTCATGAATACAAAAAACTGTTCACACGAGGGCTCCCCCATGAACTTATCTATTACATATATTGACTGCTTCTACTCTAAATTCTATTGTGGTCGCCCAGCGACATCGGCTGACAGCACGGTCGACGAGGATAAGGGCTGCTCGCTTTCCGACAGGATGACACTCGGCTCGGTCGGAGGCGGGACAATGCTCGTTTCTAACCTGGTCTCCACTCTGTCCATAGGTAGGATGACGTCTTCTTGCCACATGCCTTCAGCCATGCACAAACGGCGAGCCTCCATCACCCACTACATGGAGACTTGCTCGGCAACCATATGTGCATATGGCACCAAGCTCTCCACAAGCGCATGGATTGCATTCATGCTCCAACCATCGGTGTACCCTCTACAGATGGTGGCGAAGTCTAGGTCTAGGTGGTGTGTTGCCACTGAGGTTAGCACCCCTAACACCCCATGGAACATCCCATCGGAGATGAGCGCCCGAACTTCATTTGAGACCACCACGAGCTAGACAGCGGGCGTACTGGTGCTTGGCGCTGACCCAAACACCTTAGAAACGACCACTTGGGCGACGTTGTGAATCTAGTCTAGCTCCCCTTGAGAGCACATTGCTCTTCAAGGGACCAGGCTAGAGCCTTCGCGCTCCGACCGTTCACCATCTTGGTTATCTCCAGCTCTCGCTCCAAGAACCAATTTTTCCACCCAGTTCTGGAAAAAGGACAACAAGTTCAGAAGCAAAGGAAAGAAAAAACCAAGGCATCAACCAAAGGCAAAATAGATACATACCAAGGCGGGTGCTTTCAAGGATGGAGAGTCCTTCCTCTTGCTGGGTCACCTTCTCGAGCAGTCGAGCGTTTGGCTCCTTCGCCCCAAGCACCTGTCCCCAGAGCGTGAGCACTTCTTGACCAGCCTCCGACCGAGCCCTCTGCTCTATCTCCAGAGCCTCCAAGGACTTCTGTAGCACCGCCTTGGTCTCCACCAAGTGGACCTTCACTATGTTGAGTCCCCACTCGGTAGCAGTTGCCCGTTCCGCCGTGAGCAGTTCCGCCGCCCATGCTCCCATCGCCTTGGTCGCCTAGTCTTGAGACTCACGATGGGTGGATTCTAGCTGGTGCTCATGCTTGTTGACCAACCATGACATCATGGCTACCTGCTCCATCTGACCATGTTCCTCCTAGAGGAAACGGGACTTGTGGATCGATGTCGCCTCTAAATCCTATAAAGTGAGAAACAAGCATGCTGAAACAACCAGTGGAAGACCAAGGAGTCAAGGACAAACGCTAAAAAAGTAGAAAGCTTACCTCTATGACACATGGCAGGTCAACTAAGACCACTTGATGGATGAGCTCAACCCGCTCTAAGGCCTCCTTGAGCCTCGCCTTGGTTTGGGCGAGATCGGACTCCATCGATAGACCTCTCTCCTCGAGCAAGTGCTAGAGCCCCACCTCCTCCTCATCACGAAGGATGAATCGAGCCATCCTTAGGTCACTGGGATAGGGCAAACACCAGCTCATGGGTTGCCCCCAGCCCACTGGAAGATCCAGCCATCACAATATCATGCGACGATCGGACCATCGCCAACTCCTACGACGGCGGGATGGCTGGTGGCTCCACCCTAGTACCTGCCTCGCTGGAGTAGGAGATCTCCACTATATCAACTCTATGGCCCATTGGTGGATGTTCTGCCTCTAGCCTAGCCACGTCTCCTCCTGACCCCTCTAGCTCTGACTAGGAGGGCGAGCCATGTGTTCCACCGTCGGGCGAGGCAGGGAGCTCGGTTTACCTCCTCTCTTCCACCGTGGCTGTTGGGGGAGGGATCGCAAGGGTCACCTCTAACCCAACCTCTGCCATCACCATGGGGATCACTGCCATCACTACCACTGCCGCCGCTGTACTCATGACTGGCCGGGAGTGTGCAACCCGTAGAAGGGAAGGTCGCACTACCACCAGTCTGCTTTCCCCGCTGCTCATCATGACTCGCTATAGGCTAGGTCTCCACTTCTCCCACATGGAAGGTGGGGTGATGCCTAGTCCTGTCAGTCCCTAGCATTGTTAAATAAGTACAGGTCAGTCACGCTCAAAGAATTCAACTGTGAGATAAAAAAGGAACAAAGATGCATACCTAGACAAAAGTGGTAGGGCCCTAAAGCCCCAACCCACTGGCGATGAGCCCATTGGATGAGGACCGCTCATAGGTCACGACCCATGCCCCCTCGTATCGACTGAGGGAGGAGTCAACCCGGCCAGTTCCTGATTAGCCTACGAATGGCCATGACTGCCGGCTCATGGCACACCCACCAGAGCAACTAATGGGGCATCTCCCCGTTGTGGGTCATGCGCATGCACCGACTCTGAAGATGCCGAGGTATGAGCATGCTCCTCCGAATGGCTGGCATGCCACGCCATGTTCAGAGCAGGGGGGTGCGAAGCTAATGATGCCTCCTCCGACCAGCCGATATGCCCTGCCATGCTCGGAGCAGGGGGGTACGGAGCAAACGATGCCTCCGAAGGGCATGGCGATTGCGCCCGCTTCGCCTCTCGCTCGAAGGTGGTGTCCGAGCTCATGGCATGCTTCCTTAACATGGGAACATCGCTGCGCCTCTCTGTATCCTGCCCACCACCGATGGACACGGCCGTAGGCTCACGACGCTCCACTGAGGTCACGACGATGCCCCTGTCTCCTTCATCCTCGGAGGTACTCGCTGTCGACGCAAAAAAAATGTTGACACATAGCAAGCCGGAAAGGATCTGCTTGAGGGAGCAAGGCTGGAGATCCGCTTGGCTTCAACGCAGGACTAGTCGACCCTATGAATTCCTCCTAAGGCGTGCCAGTCAATTTGTCCTGCAATTGACAAGGAGAGAAAGTTTATCATTAATTTAAGATGGAACATGCCGGTCATTGCCCAGATAGTTCCAAGTGTGCCACTTCGGGAGCAGCTGGTGTTAGCCCACTAGATCACGGAGATATCTGACCACTCACTAGTGTTGCCGAGTATGCGCTGGTGATGCCGACCATGAACCATCGTTATTTTACCTCTAGTCATAGTGTGTGGTCGGACAACATTAGTAGTGATCGACAACGCTGATGAGTGCTGGTGATCCGATGGGCTAACAGCCAAACAGGAAAATCGATCAAATATACCAATACGAGAAGAAAATCGACTGTTAAGAACTGTAACGCTCGCGGGTTGTCACTGATTTTATAATGACGATTGCGATGTACCCAATTTTATTGATTCTTTCCCTTGAGCTATTAACATGCATGTGTCAGAGATACATCACTAGATAAATTATATTCGACCAATACGTAATGTAGAGCCAATAAATTTAATAAGAAAAAAGGATATGCCATGCACACAATCGACTATTTGATATAGACAGACCCACAAACCATCTAGACCTAATCCATTTCCATCAACAGTGAGGTTCAACTAGATCGATGTAGCTATGATGATAACAACAAACTAAATCCAAAGAATTCATGGAATCGACCACACTTCAACAGGTTCATGAGAGCGTGTCATATCTGTGAAAGCGCAGATGAATCAGCTAAAAGAGCCGATTCGAGTAGAAAAATGATCATAGCACGTAAACAATAGACTATTCAACATGAGCAAACCTATCAACTCCGCAAATCTAACCTATCATCTTTAACAGTGGGGTTCGACCGGATTGATGCAGTCATAATAAAGATAATAGATTCTATCCTTAAAGAAAATGAATCTACTCATATTTAATAGGATCATGAAAACACACTATGAACGTTGAAATATGGGCGATCGGCTATTCAGCCGATGCAGGCATAGCAAATAGCCAGGGTCATGCCTGGTCGAAAGCAAACCTACAAGCTAACAATCTCCGATCTAGAGTACTAACAGTGGGGGTTGACCGGATCAATGCAACCGTGATAGTGGGCTATAGACCAGATTCAACTAGCTAGTAAACCTTTTCAAGATCAGACATGCCTTGACCGCGTACTATGCATGATCAAGATCGAAGTAGAACAACCAGTAAAACATAACCCATCGCTTAAAATAAGGATCATTGCAATGTAACAAGACAAACGAGGGGTTAAAAGGATGTTAGGTTGATCTAGATCGATCTCGATCAGGCAGGTTGATGTTGCTGAAAAACTAATAACAATAAGAACATCAGCAAGATCGGTAACTTAATGAATCTACCCAAAGGACGCCACCCTTAGGTAGAGCCGATAACTTCACCTTAATCTAATTCGAGCAGTGGAGGTCGATCAGATCGACGTAGCCGTACTTGAACTAGATAAGAGTCGATAACTTGCTTATAATAGAGATCGCAGTGGAGGTCGACTGGATCAATGCAGCCGTACAAACCAAAGTATAAGCCATAACGGTACTTATAGACAAGCCGAAGGTCGGCCAGACTGATGCAGCCCTGCTTGTTGAAGAACTCACCGGATTCTACTCAACTCCTATTCCTAAGGGTTGGCATGGAGCCAAAAAAGAAAGTAACTTGTATTGGTTGATTGGATGTCCTTTACAATAGCCGGGGTCCAATATTTATACCCGGAACCTAAGCATGAATCCTACTTAAGTATGACTCATTACAATCTTTGGCATAAGATAAAGCATTCCTAATTTAAGATAACTTGGACCCTAATCTTTCCCTTTTTGTAGAGTCCGATATGTTTTTCTCGACTCCAACCATAGCTTTTTGTCGTTATCTGCTGGCGTCATCATAAGAGAGCTGATTCCAGTGTTGCGTCTGAATTAGCTGATATTGATTCTTATGCAATCAATTCCTTGATTGACACACTCTTGGAGGCTTCAAGTTCCCACATTCTTCTCCTAATTTTTGGTGTAAACACATGCCCCTCAATTTTGGGATAAAAGTAATTTTATTCTAAAATTACCATGCATGTGCCTTCGATAGGTCCGTAGTCATGGGTAGAGAATCTTGATTTGGGGTCTACTATCTATCACCGCTTTTTGCCAGCTTATGAGCCCATGGTTCAAAGCTTTATGAGAGCATCATTGGTTCACGGATGCTTGGATCCATCTTTCTAGACCGACTATAAATGTCTTTCTGACTCCAGGGTGAGCAACTCAACAACTCAATTATGTTTCTCTTCTGCTTGTTTCCTCGAGTGCCATTGGCTCCGCCAGACCCTCCATGGTCTAATTCCTTTCTATGAGGATCTTGAGTGGTTAGAAGAATTCTTGTGCATAGGGTGATTGTGTTGCTCCTTTCAGCGCCTTGTCGAGCAAGAGGATCAGCAACTGCGGTTAGAAGAATTCTTATGACATCACCTAAGTTTTCTCTACATGATTGCAGAGTTGTTCAAGTGTTTGCAAGGGCTAGAATGTGTGGACACCTTCCCCTTGTTTGCTTCATCAAATACCCATCGGGGAAACCACAGACTTCTTTCCCACGGTTTTCCAGCCACCGAAAAATGGGCATCTTTTAGTAGGCAGCTTTTCTTTCCCATTATTTCCCAGTCACCGCGAAATCGGTTGGGTATATGGGCATCTTTTAAGCAGGCGGCCTTTCCTCTTCCCCTGATGCAATCTTATCAGCAGGTCGATATGACTTGGTCCATGACGACCTTCGGCCTTGTGGGGATCCAGACTCCCTTCAATCCAAATAAGTCTTGGTGGGTTGATCGCTAGTTAATGTAAACCTTTTGTATCAATCCCATGATATTTTGTAATTATGGGAAGCAATAAGTCTGAATCTATAGTTTCTTTGTGATCTGTCCCCTAAATTTCTGAAGTGTCGATCCATTTCCATATCTTACTTTAATTCCATAACCCCGACGAAGCCTATCTTCTCACCTCCGGGCTATATATACGGGCCACGGCTGTGGATCGAAAAACAACTTGTTTCGTCCCAAATCTTCTATATCTTTGGTGTGATTCTGCTTTCCCATAGGCTTGAAGGCATGGAGAATGGAAAGAGGTCTGCTGAGGAGGTGTTCAATGGGTCTATGTCACCACGCTAGTGTCTTCGTCATCAGTAGGGTGCAACCCGGGATGCTCCCATTGTCCTAGAGCATAGGGCTGACTCCACTCAACTTCTAGGGTCGTCTTCATCAATAATTCACCGCTAGCTCCCCTGCTATCCAAGGAAGTGGATAGACAATGACGACCTAATTGCCTCCATCGATCGGGCTGGTTAGAAGCTCGCCGACTACCTCTCCATCGTGGAATTGGCTCTGGCCCTAGCTCAGCGTCGATCACCCTCCAAGGCCAACCGGGTGGAGGAAAGGTTGGCCAAGGTTGAGGCTAGAATCATGGGTGAGATGCCTACCACAATTTTCTGCCTCTTCTTAATTTTTGTCTTCAAGATCTTGATCATCCCTTCCTTGAATCTTTTTAGATCTATCAGCTCAGCTGGAAACCCTTCGATCAGCTATGGAGTACATGGTAGGATTCATCAATGCTAGGGGTGTCGTGCTGATTGTTTGCTTGCATGACATCTCAAACCGTGTCAGAGAGGTTGCTCTTCATGGTGTTCAACACGGTGCTACCATGGCACTGGCTGCTGCGCAAGCTTGCTCTAGCCACGAGCTTCGACTTCTTCCCCATGGTTTTCTAGCCACCGAACACCGACATCACCAACTCTGTAGCCCTTGCTTCCCAAGCCGATGATATAGTGAACAAAGTGTTCCCTGGCCTTTAGCTTGTAATAGGAGAAGCTGGCAAATAATCTCTTCATTTTAAGTGGCTTCTCTTTTGCCCTATACTTCATGTTCCATGTATTAATTTATCTGTGTTCATTTTTGCTCTATAGGCGATACATATCATATCGGCTTTTACCCCTTCGGGTTTATTTATGAACTAGAGGCAATACCCTTCTGGTATCGGCTATTAGAGCCGATGATTGAACAAAATCGGCTATCAAGTATTAATTCAAGCGCTAGGATAATATTTCCTTAGATATTTTCCATTGATTGCTCTGTCAAACTCTTCTTCTTCTCTTAGTGTTTCCACAATATAAGCATTGCCAGGCACACAATGTTTAATCCGATAAGGTCCTTTCCAATTAGGTGACCATTTACCAAACTTGTTGTCCTTTGACCTGGTCGGCAATTTTACTTTTCAAAAACTAAGTCTCCTTTAGAAAATTGTTTACTCTTGACCTTTTTATTGTAATACTTTGTAACCCTTAGTTTATTGGCCTCGATATTCTTAAGAGCACGCAGTCGATGGCAACTCAAGTCCTCTATGTCATCTATCATAAGATTCTTGTAGACTTCGGCTGATAAATCATTTTGCAATGTGGCATGCCTTGATCCTATTTGAATTTCCCAAGGGAGGACTCCATTATGACCATACACAAGTTCATAAGGTGACATTTTAATTGATCCATGATAGGCCATCCTATATGCCCATAGTGCCTCATTAAGCGTCGAATGCCATCTCCTTGGCTGCTCCTCAATCTTTTCTTGATCAGCTTAATCATAATCTGATTGGACGCCTCTGCCTAGCCATTAGCCTGAGCATAGTAAGGAGAAGAATTTAGCAACTTAATTCCCATACTGATAGCAAAATCTCCAAACTCTTCCGACATGAACAGTGTCCCTTGATCGGTAGTGATAGTTTGAGAAATCCCAAAACAATACACAATATGATCCTTGACAAAATCAACCATGTTCTTTGAGGTTACCATCTTCAAAGGAATTGCCTCAACCCACTTAGTGAAGTAATCTATTGCTACCAATATGAACTTATGTCCTTTACTTGAAGGCAGAAAAATCTGGCCAATTAGATCAATTCCCCAACCTCGAAACGGCCATAGTTTGATTATTGGATTCATAGCCGATGCGGGCGATTTTTTAATATTACCAAAATGTTGGCAATTTTGACACCCCTTATAATATTCAAAACAATCCTCTAGTATTGTTGGCCAGAAATATCCAGTCCTGTGAATGATCCATTTTATCTTATAAGCCAATTGATGAGCTCCACATATCCCTTCAAGCACTTAAGCATTTAAGCAACACCCCGTCGACTGTTTTATAATATAACTGATCATCCAGCAAGACATACTTAGTCAATTTATCCCTTAGCCTCCTGGTAACCTTCTGTGATGGATTCTTAAGGTAATCAGCTATCTCAACTCTCCAATCATTATTCAAGGTCTCGCTACTTAAGATCTCTTGAAACACTCGACAGCCCGACGCACTCTGAGCCAAACGATTAGCCTCTTGATTCTATGCTCTTGAAATATGTTGAAGAGAGACATGAGGAAATTCCTTGAGCAACCTTTGGCACTCATCATAATATCCTCTTAGAGTATCTTCTTTGCACTCATATAGGCTGATCAACTGATTAATAATTAACTGTGAATCTTCAAATACTTCAATTGCTTCGGCCTTTACTTCATAAAGAAGTTGAGAAGCCCCTTAAGAATAGCTTCATATTCTGCTAGGTTGTTGGTAATCATTGGCTCAGTTGGACAAGCAAACTCAAAACTTGCCCCCCCAAGGTGAGATAATAACAATACCAATGCTCCCACCTTGCTTGCATGATGACCCATCAAAGAACAACGCCCAAGGTACTGGCTCTATGTAGCCAATACTTGCCTTATGATGCTGGGTGACAAAATCGGCTATTACTTGCCCTTTGACTGCTCTGGCCGATTCATACCTCAAGTCAAATTCCGACAACGCAAGAATCCATTTCTCCATTCTTCCATTTAATATTAGCATTGATAGCATGTGCTTGATCACATCAGCCTTGGAAATAACTGTACACCCAGCCGATAATAAATAATGTCGTAACTTAGTGCAAAAGAAATATAAGCACAAGCATAACTTTTCGATGGGAGAATATCTTATTTTTGGGTCCAAAAGCCTTCTACTTAGATAGAAAATAACTCGTTCTTTTTCTTCAAACTCTTGCATCAAGGCCAATCCAATTGTTTGGTCATTGGCTGATACGTACAACTTAAAAGGCTTACCTTGCTGAGGAGGGACCAGCACAGGTGGACATTTCATATATTCTTTTATCTCCTCAAACGCCTTTTGTTGTGTGTCACCCCCACTTAAATTCTTGATCATTTTTTAACTTCAACAAGGGAGAAAACGACAGAACTCTTCTCGATAAATTTAAAATAAACCTCCTGATAAAATTAATCTTACCAAGCAAAGATTGTAACTCTGTTTTAGTAGTCGGAGGCACTACCTCATCAATTGCTTTCATACTTTTTGGACCAATTTCGATTTCTCTCTCTGGACCATGAAACCCAAAATTGTCCAGCTGATACTCCAAAGGCACATTTATTAGGATTCATCTTTAGACCATGTTTTCTTGTGCACTCCAGAGTCTCCTGCAAATCAGCTAGATGTTCCTTGTATCCCTTGGATTTCACCATCACATCGTCAATGTAGATTTCAACAATCCTACCAATCAACTTATGAAAAATATAATTCATTGCCCTCTGATAAGTTGCACTGGCATTCTTTAAACCAAAGGTCATCACAACCCATTTAAATAAACCAATTGCGCCAGGGCATCTAAAAGCTATTTTTGCTTTGTCTTCCTCAACCATAAAAATTTTATTATACCCTGCATTGCCATCCATAAAACTAATAACTTTGTGCCCGGCTGCTGCATCTACCAACATATCGGCTATCGGCATCGGATAACCATCCATGGGTGTAGCTTTGTTCAGATCTCTAAAATCGATGCAAACTCTTAACTTCCCATTTTTCTTATACACAGGAACAACATTCGATATCCATTCTGCATATCGGCACAGTCGGATAAATTTCGCTTCTAGCAACCTTTCAGTCTCCCTTTTTATATCATCAAGAACGTTTGGGTTGAATCTCCACGGGGCTTGTTTAAACGGCCGATATCTAGCTTTGATTGGCAATCGATGTTCAACAATCGATCGGTGTAGACCAGACATCTCATAGTATTTCCAAGCAAAACAATTTTTAAATTCCTTCAACAAATTCGCTAACTCTTGTTTATACTCAGGATCCAACTTGGCACTCACATACGTCGGCCTAGGCCTATCTCCAAAACCAATATCTATCTCTTCTAATTCATCGGCCGATGTAAAGCCATGTCCTAGTTTACCATCTATTGGATTATCCATTAAAATAAATTCTCAAAGTCGACTGCTTAGATCGGTTGTTAGCTTTCATCGTTGACTCTAATGAAGCCTCATTCCCATGGCTTGCCAGAAAAACACTCAAAGTCTTCTAGCTCCCAAAATACTGGATCAGCTATTGCGATACTCATAGATTCATTAGCGTGAACCAGCTCAACATCATCTCCATGCCACTGAATCAAACATTGATGCATGGTTGATGGCACACAACAATTTGCATTAATCCAGTCATGACCAAGGAGTAGACTATATGAACCTTTTCCATCAATAATGAAGAATGTGGTGAGCAAAGTCTTACTTCCGATTGTCAATTCGACGTTCATTGCTCCCCTGGTCTTAGATGCATTACCCCCAAAATCCTTAAGCATCATATCGGTCTCAATCAAATCTCCTAGTTCTTTGCCAAGTTTATGAAAAGTGGTATAAGGCATAAGATTGATAGAAGCACGTCCGTCCACCAACATCTTGCTCATTGGCTTACCATCAACAAAACATTTTACATATAAAGCCTTTAAGTATCGATGCTTGACTGGCTTATCAAATATAGGCTGATGTATAACTATCAACTTGGCAACTATCTCTTCATACTCTGATTCATCAAAATCCGAATAGACTTCTTGGTCTGCTGGAGCTCTAAATTCCGATGGTAATAAAAAAGCCATTTGAATATTAGCCGATGGTTGACCTCTACCGGCTGTTTGTTTAGCACGCCACACTTGAGGTTTACCAGACGTCTGAGCCTATTCTAGCTCTCTATTCCTTAGCCGTTGCACCCTTCTTTTCTAGCTTCTTGTCAAACGTCCTGGACACCATTCCTCTTCCTACCAAACATATTCTTCCTCATTACTTTCTTCTTCATAATCAGCCTAGTTTTGATCAACAACTCGCTTTCCAAGCCAACCATGAACATTTCTATTTTTTAAGCGCCGATCCATGTTATTATGATGATACTCATCTTGAGCATGGATAGACCGGCGGTTGGCTTGAGATTGCCTAAACTCTCAATATTGCTTGCTATACTCCGGACAGTTATTTCTAGTAGGCAATTTTAAAACTTCATTCCAGCAATGTCTGAAGAAAGGACAATTCCAATGTGATTTACCTTACTTTCTCTCATACCTCTCTTTTCCTTGTTGACGCTGATATTCTTGCTCTTCTAACCAATGCTAATAATCCTTTTTTTTCTGCTGCTGACATTTATTCAATAAAATTCAAGATGTAACACGTGGCCTTGTCGTCCCATCCCTTGATGTCTCTCTCTGCTCATATTGGCTCTTTTGTTGGTCACGACGCCTTCTAATCTCTATATTCACCAACCAATATTTGCATCTTGGGATCGATTGTTCCAGTTTCTCTTGCTCTAGATGATGTTAGGACCTTAGTCTTTCCTTTGAGCAATCTAGCATCAACCAAGTTTTGATCTCTTGGGAAAGGATTATCATTAGCTTTCATATTTTGAGGTGTATCAAATTTGAGCCTCCCTTGCTAAATAGCCCTCTATATATGCTGCTGAAAAACTCTGCACTCATTAGTAGAATGAGAAGTAGCATTGTAAAGTTTGCATAACTTCTTATTTTTCAACTGATCGGGAGGCAATATAACATGATTGTTGGGCAACTTGATCTGCCCCTTCTCAAGCAAGAAATCAAAGAGCTTGCCTGATTTTGTGACATCGAAGTCATAGCTCTCTTCGACTCCTCTTCCCCAAGGATTTGACACCATTACTGTCTTCTTACCCCAATTCCATTAAGCCACGGCAACCTCTTCTTCTTCATCGAATTCATAGCCATCAACAACTGGATATGGATTATAGGTTTTGGCAATTGTGGCATTCTTCTAGAATCGGGTATCTCTGTGCATACTCTGGAATTAGCTATTGAGCGCCGCCACTCGTTGAGCCAACTGACCCATGTTGTCAAATTATTGCCCCAGCAGCTTCTCTCTTCACGTTGGCAACATTCCTTGAACGGCCAATGCAGCTAGCTGATCATCAGTCAAGTTCAATGAGAAGCACAAATTTTTGGTCTCTCAGAACCCCTGAAGAAACTCGGTGACCGATTCATTAGTTCTCTGCTTTATAGTCATCAAATCGGTAATTTTCTTTTCTCCTATCCTAGTATAAAAATATGTATAAAACTTCTTCTCTAGGTCAGCCCAATTGGCAATGGAATTAACTGGCAGTGATGAAAACCTAGTGAAGGCTAGCCCTGACAGAGACAAGGAGAAGAAACGAACTCAATGGGCCTCTTCAGTGGATGCTTCACCCAACTGTGTAAGATACCAACTAACATGTTCTATTGTACTTGTGCTATCTTGGCCAGTGAACTTAGCAAACTCTGGGAGCCTGTAATTTGTAGGAAGAGCAACTAAATCATACCATTCTAGATATGGGCGTTTGTACGAGAAGGTCTGCCCTTTTGGCTTCAAACCGAACTGATTCTTCATCATCTCGGTCACTTTAAGCAACAACTCATTAGCATTTGAATTTGAATTTCTCTGCAATTGTTGACCCATCTATGGATTAAAATTTTGGGTGTCTTGATACCCCGGATTTGGAATCATGTGAAGGGTCTTGTAATATGTGCTATAATAATATCCTTGTGGAATCTCTATCTACTGGGTCATGTGCTAGTTTGCTACTTGAAGTCTCTGGTTATAGATATTAGGATCTATATCTCTATGAATCCTTTGAACTGATGGCGCTATTTTTTGAGCCGACGACGGTACTTGGCCTGATGTGCCAAAATTAACCATCTGGTTCTAAACTTGCCCCATCGGTTGTTGCACATGTTGTTCTAATGATCCAAGATTATACTATATCTGATTGGTGGTGGTACCTTGAATCTGCTTAGATGAGCTCTGGACTACCTGAGCATCATCATTACTAGCTGGTGCTGCTTCTTGATGGCTAGTGCCGGCTTGATTAGTCTCGAATGTGGAATGTTGTAATAAGCTGGTCCGATCTAATCAACTGGATATCCATGAAACACCTCTTTCATGGTATTGTGGAACATGTTCAGGAAAACTATATTATGGTTCAATATGGTATCATGAACATATTTTTTATAGCTTCTACATAGAAACGCCTATCTTTAGCTTTATCTACATCTGTCTACCCATGCAACAAAACTCTTGGTAGTGGATATTTTTGAACAACTTTATTGTCATATGTCTTGGTGTAGGACAACAAACACTTGTTCTAAAATTCTTCTATAGCTTTGCTGATGACATATTTATCTTCATCAGGTAGGTCTTCATAAGGTACCATAAGGATGTCATTGTTGTTGTAAGTTGCCATGATGATTGTGGGGTCCCACTGGGTGTGCCAAAACATGTGTCGGCACAAAAAATGTCTACACACAGCAAGCCAGAAGGATCTGCTTGATGGAGCAAGGCTAGATATCCGCTTGGCTTCAATGCAGGACCAGTCGACCCTGCGAATTCCTCCCGAGGTGTGCCAGTCAATTTGACCTGCAATTGATAAGGAGAGAAAGTTTATCAGTAATTTAAGGTGGAACATGCTGATCTTTACCGAGATAGTTCCAAGTGTGCTGCTTCGGGAGCAGCCGGTATTAGCCCACTAGATCACGAAGATATCCGACCACTCACTAGTGTTGCCGAGCACGCGCTAGTGATGCCGACCACAAACCATCATTATTTTACCTCTAGTCATAGTGTGTGGTCGGACAACATTAGTGGTGATCGACAACGTTGATGAGTGCTCGGTGATCCAGTGGGCTAACAACCAAACGGGAAAATCGATCAAATAAACCGATACGAGAAGAAAATTGGCTGTTAAGAACTGTAACGCTCGAGGGTTGTGACTGATTTTATAATGACGATTGCGATGTACCCAATTTTAATCATTCTTTCCCTTGAGCTATTAATATGCATGTGTTAGAGATACATCACTGGCTAAATTAGATTTGACTAATACATAATGTTGAGCCAATGAATTTAATAAGAAAGAGGGATATGCCATGCACACAATTGACTATTTGATACAGACAGACCCACAAACCATCTAGACCTAATCCATTACCATCAATAGTCAGGTTCGGTCGGATCGATGCAGCTATGATGATTACAATAAACTAAATCCAAAGAATTCATGAAATCGATCACACTTCAACAGGTTCATGAGAGCATGTCATATCTGTGAAAGCGTAGACGAATCAGCTAAAAGAGCCGATTTGGGTAGAAAAAGGATCATAGCATGTGAACAATAGACAATTCAACACGAGCAGACCTTTCAACTCCTCAAATCTGACCTATCATATTTAACAGTGGGGTTCGACCGGATCAATGCAGCCATAACAAAGACAACAAATTCTATTCTTTAAGAAAATGGATCTACTCATATTTAACAGGATCATGAAAACACACTATTAACGTTGAAATATAGGTGATCGGCTATTTAGCTGATGCAGGCATAGCAAACAGCCAGGGTCATGCCTGGTCGAAAGCAAACCTACAAGCTAGCACCCTCCGATCTAGAGTACTAATAGTGGGGCTCAACCAGATCGATGCAGCCGTGATAGTGGGCCATAGACCAAATTCAACTTTCTAGTAAACCTCCTCAAGATCAGACATGCATTGACCACATACTATGCACGATCAAGATCAAAGTAGAATAGCTGATAAAACATAACCCGTCGCTTAAAATAAGGATCATTGCAATGTAACAAGACAAACGAGGGGTTAAAATGATGTGAGGCCGATCTAGATCGATCTTGATCGGGCAAGTTGATGTTGCTGAAAAACTAATAACAATAAGAACATTAGCAAGATTGGTAACTTAATGAATCTACCCGAAGGACGCCACCCTTAGGTAGAGCCGATAACTTGACCTTAATCTAATTCGAGAAGTGGAGGCCGACCGGATCGATGCAGCCGTATTTGAACTAGATAAGAGTCGATAACTTGCTTATACTAGAGCTCGTAGTGGAGGTCGACTGGATCGATGCAGCCATACAAACCAAAGTATAAGCCATGATGGTACTTACAGATAAGCCGAAGGTCGGCTAGACCGATGCAACCCTGCTTGTTGAAGAACTCACCAAATTCTACTCTACTCCTACTCCTAAGGGTTGGCACGGAGCCAAAAAAGAAAGTAACTTGTATTGGTTGATTGGATGTCCTTTACAATAGTCGAGGTCTAATATTTATACCCGGAACCTAAGCATGAATCCTACTTAAGTATGACTCATTATAATCTTTGGCATAAGATAAAGTATTCCTAATTTAAGATAACTTAGACCCTAATCTTTCCCTTTTTGAAGAGTCCATTATGTTTTTCCCGACGCTAACCGTAGTTTTTTGTCATTATCTGCTGGCGTCATCTGAAGAGAGCCAATTCCAGTGCCATGTCTAAATCAGCTGATATCGATTCTTATGCAATTGATTCCTTGATTGACACACTCTTAGAGGCTTCGAGTTCCCATGTTCTTCTCCCAAATTTTGGTGTAAACACTCGCATAGCCACTCATCTCTGTGGGCTCCTCCGACTCAAGCTCCGCCTCCATGTTGCTCCTATTTTCACCCGCCCAGACCCACCGGCTGATCTCCTTCTCCTTCTCGAACCTTCTCCAGGCCTTCTTAGCTCTCTTCTTCTTTTTGGAAACCGCTGCCTCCTTTAGAGCAGCTTGCCAAGCTACGCACTCTGGCCCCCTCAAAAGATGCAGCCAAGATCTGTAACCCACGAGTCCCTATGAAATGGATGACTCAAAGTCAAAACAAGGGAAAGCAAGAGGGAAAAGGTCATGGATTAAAAAGAGGGGAGAATACCAGATTGGACAGCTTCGTGACGTGAAGAGGTCTAGGTTTTCCTTCAAGGGATTCTTTATCCCTCAGTTGTAGCACCTGGTCGAGTCGACTCCAGACCTCATCCTTTAGCAACTCCTCCGGCGATGCATGGTCAAGATCTGTTGGGCCAGAGTACGCCCACATCGGCCACCTCCTCTTCACCAATGGGGCGACTCAATGGCGGAAGAAGGTGTGGAACACCCGCAGCCCATCAAGACCGAGCTGCACCAGCTTCTGAAGCTCCACCTCAGTGACCTCCAGCTTGTTCTGCCGACTGGAGGGACCCCACGACCAGCTCTCTTGCCTCTCTGGCCTTCTTCTAGTGAACGGTGGGAATGGCGCCTCTGCTAGGTTCCTAATGTAGAACCACTCCCCATGCCACCCTTGATTGGAGTTGTAGGGGGAGTATGTGGGGTAGGAGCCCAATGGCCTTGGCTTCTTCTACAAGGTGAAGCCCCCAACCGGCATGATTCTAGGTGGCTTCCCCTCCGACAAGGCTCGTCCGGTGAAGATCCGCCAGAAGAGGTCCACATGTGGCTCCATCCCGAGGAAGGCCTCATAGATGGTGATGAAACCGGCAACATGCAGCACCCTAGTCGGATTAAGGTGTTGTAGCTCTAGGCCCCACTTGTTGAGGAGCCCGCACAAGAACCAGTGCACGGGATATCCTAGACCGCGCTCATGGAAAGTGAGGAAGGAGACAACCTTGTCAGCCCAATGTCACAGAATAGCTTCCCCTAGCACAGGAGCCCTCCAATGTGCCACCTCTTTGGCAGGAGCAGCCCCTTCTTGGTGAAGGCAGCCAGTACCACCTCGTCTACATTGGATGGCCTCCAATTCGACATCACGCTCTGGATTCATGAACAAATCTATGAGTTCTCCTCTCCCTCGCTTTACCCTCTCTCCTAGAAACCACCGCAGTGCATGAAAGGGCTTGGCGAGAAGAAAGAAGGAAGAGAGGCGATAGATGGAGAAAGGCAAAGGAATGGGACAAAAACCCTCTCCCTTCCCCTATTTAATGCGGATAGGCATGCGATGGGACGCACCCTGCCCAACGAAACATCGCCTGGTTAAAATAGGAAGTGGCCTGGGTTGGGACCACCACTACCACAACCAAGGCATAGGAAACAAGGTGCAACCACATGCAAACGACCCTCTGCCTTCCTAGGCAGGGTTTGGAAGGGCCCACCAATAGGATCTCCATCAAGGAAAGACCAACGGGCTACCTGAGTTGATCATATGGCTCAGGCAACTGCTAAGAGATAGGTAAGGAGCAAGGGGATGCCCCATGTGGGCTATGCTGACTCCATCACAAATGATGGACATGGATCCCATTTGGACATATCCGATAAGAGCTCCTCAAACCCGCCACTTGAGTCATCAAGGTATCTTTACCAAACCTTCATACTTTATTTTATTTTCTAATGCATAATCATTCATCCATCCTTCCTCATACACGCATTCACACATTCATCCATGCAATCATTCATTCATCCCATACATCCAAAGCATTGCATATGCAATTGATGCATCACAACACTTCATGTTGCATCACGAAGCGGTAGTCGCCTCATTCGACATAAGCAACAACTGACCCAGGTTCGAAGGCTGGCCTGCAAAGGGCTCGAGGCTGCCTTGCATCAAAGAGAGCTAGGGGAGAAAATGTAGATGAGCCCCAGTGGCCCTCGCCCAATCTGCTCAAAAGCAGATAGGGTCATCTCAACCTTATCATTCAATAATAACCTCAAGTCATGCCCACAGAATCTCCATTGAGGGGAGGCCAGTGGGCCACCTAAGTCGGTCTCTAGAATGACTCAGGCATTTGTCGGGAGGTGGGTTAATGAGCAGAGGAATGCCACATGAGGGCTATGCCAACCCCGATATGAACGACGGACCCAGATTCCACTCGGACATACCCATTAGGGAGCTCACCGAGCGCGTCACTCGAGCCATCGAGGCAAGCGACATTAGCTCAGCCCCTCCGATTGCAGAAACCATAGATGGGGTAACGCATGAAACTAGACCAACCCCTTGGCCACGTATGGCACTTGGGTCTATGCTCCATCGTGCCCAATCCCCTAGCCACACCTAATATTTGGGTTGGCGCCTGACTCCTAGGTTCGTGCTCCCAAAAACGATGGCTCAGAATGTTGGCAAGTCAAAAAATCCCCTAGGTGATTCTACTCGAACCGCCCAAGGGCTCAAGGGCTCCACCCATGGGTGTGCTCGCGTGCACCCGCTGGAAAGTCAAAAAATCCCCCAGGCGATTTCTAGGACCACCAAGGCCACACCCCTTGCTGGGCTCCACCTCGTCTGGCTCCCGAAGGTTGGCTCCACCTCGACCGACGTCTGAGGGCTAGCCCCGCTTCACCCGATCCCTCAAACATGGTCCCTAATAGAAGCTCATACCGCCGCGCACCCCTATAGGCCAGAAAGTACTACCCTAGGTCAAACTTCTAGCATCGTGTAGGGAACGATCGTGTCTCAGCATGACCCATCTCTGGGACATGATGTTCCAGGGGACTCACATCAACCAATAGTGGTGGACGCATGGTCACTATGCTGCCTACACCATGTATGACCATTGGTTAGCATGCTAGTTCGTCAGTCCAATGCCTGGGTCCACACTCCGTCGCACCCAACGGCGACTCACGATCTTACACCCATTCGTTGCTCTTGTACGAGTATAAATAGCCCCTTCATGACTTCATAGAAGTCCCAAAATGGCTCGGAGGCTCCTGTCGGGTTTATAAACCCAGGGTCCCTGATGGGCCTGCTTTCCAGCAAAAACTCAGCCTAGATACCTAACGATAGACCGAAAGAGTGATCTAGTCTCCGATCGAAAGGTCTGGCCAAGGAGGGGACGACGCTCACTTCCAACTCTGACCCGCTTTTCTAACCAGAAGGCCTAGCCAAGGAGGGGATGACGCTCGCTTCTAACTCCAAACTGCTTTTTCGACTGGGAATACATCGAACCTCTGCTTATAGCTCTTCTCCGATCAGCACAGTCGGAGCCGACTAGGAATAGCTGACCGGGGATGCCCACTCGGTAAGGACCCAAGAATCGGGTGGAGCAGATAAGACAAGGCGCTCAAGTCAACCACAATACCGAGGACCATACCCTGCACACCTGTCGGATAGTACTGCCAGTCCATGCTAGAAGGGTGCTTTGCAACCTTTCAGATATGTTAGAATACAAATAGTATTGTGGGCGTCGACATTTGTCCTACAGTATGGTAGGTGCCGACATTTGCCATACCAGAAGAACATGATGGAGCCTGTCACATGCATCTAGGTGTCAATAGTTTTGTGGGCGTCGACAAACTGCCTTGTACCTGATGGTGTGGGCAACAAGACTAGGAAACACACACACTATCTTTCTCTCTCTCTCCTAACTTGTAAGGTCATCCCCTTCACTTATAAAAGGGGATGCGCTCTCTCCTAAAAGGACGGTTGATTCCGACTCTCTCTGCTAGTTTGAGACATTCTGAGCACTCGAACAGCTCCATAGCTCTAGAACTCTAAAGCTACACAGAGCATATATTCCAATACTTGGCGCACATTGGAGCTCCCATCGCTCTTGGCCCTTCGGTTCAGAGTCCGACCGGGCCTTCGACACCCCCTACTTATTCCTATTCATTTGTAACCCCACAGCAAACTTTGAGCACCTGGGCTCAAGAATAAAGTCTTTGACTGACTGGAACTGGATGTAGGGCACGTTGCCTGAACCAGTATAAACCCTATGTCATTGAGTGCTAGGCCACATCCGATCACAACGTACGGCAAAACTATAAATATTTACTTGTTGGTCACTTTTCGCACCGACACTTTGAAAGACTTCATAGTGAACCCTGTCGACCTTCCTTGGTAGTGGGTCAAGAGGCTGATCCCCTCAAGCGAAAGGGTAAATCATAGCTCATGATAAAAGTGTACAACCTGTGTAGAGTGTAAAACTGGTATATCAGTTGTGCTCATAGGCACGAGTGGCCTTGGACTCCTTATGGAATAGATGATCATTAATGATAATTTTGTTTATGCTATTCATTATTCATGTTTACCTGATCATTCGTTTATGTGGGCTTGTGATACCTTGTTGCTACTCAATTGCTTAAAATTGTGACTTATTAAAAGCTAACTGTAGTTAAACCACTGTTTACCTTTTGAGCTTCATTAACCCCATGTTATAATTGTTGAGAACGAGATGTACTAATGCTTGTTTATTTTTTTTGTACTTGAATAAAAATCCCAGATGGGTAATAGATAATGATGAATATGTTGAGTTTCCTAAGAACTATTAAGCTTGTGGTCAACCACTCGTCCATCCCTGTGGCTTATGGAGGCGCCTATCAGAGATTTGAGTGATCATTTACGCTTTGCTGAGACTTTGATATTATTGTAATGGAATATTAAACATGATGTAATAATGCACTGTGCTTGGTACTTTTGTAATTTGTCTCTATATGTGTGTGATTGATCTCTGGGCACACATATGGTTCTACACTTGGTTTTATTCTTAAAATTGGGTGTGACACTGCACAATGGGGCTTATTTCTACTAGGACATTTTCACTACTAGTAGATTAGTAGGTGGCGTAGTGATCTTCAAACTGGTAGTATTTTCATCACCAATTTGAAGGCCCAATGAGGGAGCTAGGTATCCTCATCATGACCAAAGGCTAACATGCATGTAATCTTATCTGGTTAGAACTCTTATACATGACTCAAAAACCAATCTATATCCCACCAGTGGAAGCAATATTAACCCTACCTCTTGGACTATATAAGGAGAGATGGGGGTCTCCAAATCAAGACCATGAAATAGATTGAGAAACATCTTCACAAACACACATTGACACCCCTACAAACCCATGCATGCTACACATAAGCAATAAAGCTCCCCTCACAAATAGGACATGACACCGTACCCCATGCCTCAACCATTATAAATATGTGTCACCTAAGCATCCCCTCTAATTTAGTGGGTGTGATCCATTGGATTACTTGTACAAGGTCAAAAACACTGAATATTGATGCTCAAGGTAGGGGGATCGTCATGCACATATCCATATGAATAGATCAGATGAGTTTCTTTGATAATAGCATAGGTAACCTAGCTCTAGGTAGCACTATCACCTTCTGAGTTTGGACTCTATCACTATTCAAGCGCGCCAACTTCATTGTGCCCCAACTTTCATCACCAATTAGTTTCTGCTTTGGGGGCCTAGACTTCATCGCTAGTCAGTTTGGCAAGCTTTCACCTTTATGATCTAAAATCAGTCCATTTACAAAGAAGATCCCACATCGCTACCTCGAGTTCATCACTGGGCTCATAGAGGCCATATTCGCTGGCACTAGTGCATTGGTTTAGCACATGAATCTACATCTCTAAACTAATTTCTCCATCGCTAACCGATAGGAGGCATTCAATGCCATGATTTGACTCTAGGCCAAAATCCAATATTGTCAGCAGAAGAATTGCTACACTCCCTCCCCAAGTTTTCCTTTAGGTTAAGAAACATGACATCTTCTTTCTAGGTCATGTTCCACAAATAGATCCATCAAGATCTCAACATTGAGCTCCACTCAGCATTCATCAGCATGATCACCCTAGCGACAGATGACCACCTAGACCTCAATGTTTCAAATATAACTCTCTTAGAGATTCTCACCAAAGTATCTAAGTATTCCATCCTAAGCATTAATTCCTATGATCAAAGCAGTGCAAAGTTATCACCTATAGCGAGAGTACGTGCTACATGGTATGATAAAAGCAGTGCAAAGTTATCACCTATAGCGAGAGTGCTACATGGAGGATACACCAGAACAAGTACAAGGTCCACAAGAGTATAATGAGTAACAACAAGAACAAGATCTACTCAAGTCCAAGTAAGTCAAACTTGAGTTGGAAAGGCACTGACTTGAGGATGAATAGTCTAAGCTCCAGCACCGGTATGACTTTGAAGACATGCACCACTAAGGACGCAACATTTACAATGAGATTGTACAAGATGGTGAAATTGTGCTAGTCTTCAACCAAGATAGCCAAAACATCATTATCACAGCCTTCTACATAACCTCTAGGTGCTGAATGACCCAAGTTACCCCGATCACATCAAAAAACTAAGATCCTCATCAAACAAGCTGCTTTTCTGGCATCATCTTCAAGGCGGTGAACACCATCAAGTATTTCAAGGAGTCACTAGTACCGACATGACACCTCAACACATCATGACTCAAGTGCCCTAGAACAATGCCAACAAAGATGCTAGAGGAAGTCGAAGAACAGGATTGCAACACCATGGCTTGGTCCAAAGCAAGATTGAGGAAAATAGGGATACCCATGATACGTTCAATGCAAGGGACAACACTCCAAATAGCCCAACCAATATAACCATAGATACGATGATTGTCCTAACCGCCATGAAAGTAGCCAAGATGACTACCGCAGAGGCGGAACCAATCATACCCCAAGCATCTTGGAACATCCAACGTGGAGGAGGAAAACTCAGTAATTGAAAGCCCCAGTTTGGTTTTGGTGAATTGATGAAACCCATTAGGACTAACCCTATGCTCTAAGTGTGGAATTGAGATAGGTTGGTCCAAGTCAAGTGGTGGAGCAAGATGAAGTCCACAGTGGGACATGTGATGATGGTGATGATCACATGAAATGATGAGATGACCACATGTGATGATGATCAAGCTCTAGACTTGGAAAAGAAGAAAGAGAAAAAACAAAATGGGCTCAAGGCAAAGGTATATTTGATAGGGGCATTTTGATTTTGGTGATCAAGACACTATACAGAGTGTGATCACATTTAGGATAGATGGTCATACTATTAAGAGGAGAGCTCTTATTGAACAACTCGATCATCTAGTGCCACTAGGTGTTGGAATACTTGCAATGCATTTTAGGCCTAGTGCACATTTAGGGAGAAGTGATTAACCTTTTGAAAAAGATTATGAAAATGCTAACACACTTGCATGTGATGGTGGAACACTTGGAGTGTTAGCATATAGGCAAAGGTGAACAAAGGAGGTGAAATTGAGCTTGGGTGCTACCTTGGGGGCACTGTCCCAACCTGTCTGGTGGCACCGCCACCCCTAGGGCAGTGCCCACCTGGCCTCCGATGTGAGCAGTAGAGAAGGGGGTGGCACCGCCCTGCCCAGTGTGCACTGCCCCTAGCACAGCAATGCACCGTCGGGGGCTATTTGGTGCCACCGCCCCTTTTATCCAGAGCGTGGGGGAAATAGGATCGATCACCGCCTGGGCACTACCGTGTCTAGGGCGGTGCACCACCCTATTTTTTTAGAGAGCAGGGTTTTTAGGGGTTTGGCTAGGTGGTCACCGCCACCTGTCCGGTGCCCCTGCAGCCAGTCAAACTAGCTGTTGAGTCGACTATTGGGGGCACTACCATGGCATGTCTGGTGCCACCACCACCCTATCTGGTGCCCTCGTAGGTCTTGGCTCCAAGGGGTAACTACTCTATTTCATGGTGGGGGTTATAAATGGCCCCCTTGGCTAGCCATGGCCACTCTCTTTGAACCCCAAAGTACTAAGATTTTATATTGCGAGCAAGCAAACACACTCCACTCACTTCTACACTTGATTTCATCATCTTGAGTGAGATTGGAGAGCCACAAGTGCATTGCATAGTGATCTTGCATCTTGTGGCACTAGTTGTGCGATTTGGGCTGGTGGAGATCTTGTTACTCTTGGTGTTTGTCGACACCTAGATGGCCCAGTGATTGAAGGATCATCGAGCGAAGGAAGGTGATTGTCTTTGGCTTCGATCATGGTGATTGTGAGGGGTTCTTGTGCCTTCCCCGAAGGAGCACCAAAGGCAACTCTAGTGGATTGCATGTGACTTGTGTGATCCCCATCTTGTGTTGGTTGTGCGGCACCCGGTGATGGGTTAGGCGTGTGATGCCTATATTAGTGCATGAACCTCAAAGTGGGTGAATCACCATAACAGGGACTAGCTTGCCGGCAAGCAAGTGAACCATGAAGGAAAAATCATTGTGTCATTATTGTCTCCTTGGTATTCTTTGGCATTCATTGATTGATCACTTGCCATGGTGGTATATCTTCTCTACCACCCTCTTGTACTACTTTGTGTATTTATCTTGTGTAGAGCTTGTGGTAGTTATAGCTAGTTGTGTAGCTTAGCTTCTTAGTTGTAATTAGTACTTAGCTAGCTCAACAAGCATAGAGAGTAGCGACATAGCCATTGAGTGCATAGTGATCATAATTGACTAGAATTGTTGGTAGGTGGCTTGCCTTTTTATAGAGCTAGGGCAAGATGCTTTTTGCCATTTAGTTGTATAACCACTTTACTTAAGTGTTGTTATAGAAATTTTTATAGGCTATTCACCTCCCTCTAGCCATTAAGGACCTTTCAGTAGCTCAAGCCTAGTCCGTGACCCAACGGGGTTGAAAGGTCCTAAATGGCTTGAGGGGGTGAATAGCCTAATTTAAAATTCTACAAATCACTAGAGCAAAAGGTTAGATAACAACAAAGTGATAATTGTAGTTTTACTCTAGCTCTATGTTGACATTTCTTAACATCACCTTTTACTAGGTTGTCATCCCTAGCAATGATGCCTTTAATGTTTGTTGGTAATTATTAATGACACTTGTATATTTAGGAAAAATTATATATTGAACTAATCTGCAAGCGCACAGATAATATACCATTGTAGCATTTCACCCAGGAGTATACCACGTATCGTTATTTATATTTTTCCACAGGGAGGGAGCGGTGGCTAGAGATATTGACAAATATATATACTTATGATAACATCATTAGATAAAGCAGATGCTTTAACAGGGGTAAGCCAGATGATATATAAATGATAAGTGTAAGGCATTGATAATAATCCAGAGATAGAAATAGATAGTCATAAATGTAGTATGGCTAGGCAGGAGATTAGTTAAGAGATAAGATTCCCTAGTCATTTCTTATTTACTATGTCTTTTGTACACCCTAGTATATATACTTTCATCTATAGCATAATTAACTCTGCATCTAAACATAAGGAACATTACTAAGGAAGATCAAGAACAAAACTTGATTCCCTTCGTAACTAGGTCCTACTTGTCCTATAAACGGGGAGTCGACTACAAAGGACTCAATGAGAGTGTCACACACGTGATCTACCACATGGCCCAGAATGTAGGGTGCATCCGTAGGGAAATAATATTTAAGTACCATGCTTACATAATGTCGACCACTTAACTCACTTGAGTACTGAGCTAAGTGCTTTGCAAACTTATGCATAAATTCATTATCAATCATGACTATATCAAGCATACTACTAGAGCAAACTAGGAACATAATAAATAAAAACTTAGTATCAAAATAGCATAAAGTCATGAATATTAGAGAGATACAATGGCTATACCAGCCTCCAGATGACGAATCCGGAATCCTGAGCAATAGCCCAACCGTACTTGAATCTTGCTAGCAAGTCTATACTAGAACTTGAAGAATTGAAGATCTATTCTATTCTCTCTGGAAACCCTAACTTTTGATCGGATGATTCTTCTGATTGCAGATGCCTCAGGGAGGGGGGGAAGGGGCTAATATATATATATATATATATATATATATATATATATATATATATATATATATATATATATATATATATATATATATATATATATATATATATATACGCCAATTCTGGACCCTCGGATCAAACCGACATAAAAGAACAGCATAGATGCAAACCCTAAGGCAGTGGGGAACTGACGTAGGAAGGAGGGGGTGACAAGTGGGTCCCTAGGGCCGGCTGGCCTACAGGCCCCACCTAGGATCCTCTCGCGGTCTTCTTCAGTGGGTTACCCTCTGGTGTCTTATAGAACCTTCTGAAGTTGTTTTCATTGTGGATAGTTATGATTAATTCTGTCAATTGGGTCCATCTTGACGGTTTTCTGAATAAACCCTGCTGAAAGCACAGATTCACCAAAACTTGTAGAATTTGTTAGTTCAAACCCCTAAACCTATGTTGGTGATCATTTATACAGGTTTTTTTGATGGTTTATAATGGTTGATAACTACCGTCCACACTCTACTAAAAATGCAAGCCACCTACCTATATAGTCTTATGTTATGATCTCTACGACAATCAATTGAGCTATGTCACTACTTTACAAACTAGTGAGCTAGCTAGCAAGAGAATTACAACTAAAAACAACTAACTACTCAACTAATTGCTTCTCTATTCTATCAACTACACAAACTATCACTACACAAGAGATATTAATGAAAGAATGTAATACAAGTGATAGAAACGAGGCAAGAGACAAGTCACACACAAGAATACCAATGATACATGATGATTTATCCTGAGGTTTAGTTTCTTGCTGGCAATCTACGTCCTCATTGTGACGACACACTCACTTGGTGGTTCACACGCTAATAGGAATACACAAGCCTAGCCTTACACAAAGGCGCCGTAAGAACCAACACAAGATGAGGGTACACAAGTCATGAGCAATTTACTAGAGTCACTTTTGGCGCTCAGCCAGGGAATAAGCACAAGAACCCCTCACAACCAAATGATCAGAGCCGAAAACAATCATCACTTCCGCTCAATGATCTTCCAAGCTTCGGGCTATCTTGGTGACGATAATCACCAAGAGTAACAAGTGCACCACAGGCCCAACTCGCCCTTCCTTGTGCCACAAGATGTAAGAAATCGATGCAATGCACTAGAGACTCTCAATCTCACTCACAAATGTGATTCCAAGTGATGCAATGGAGTGGATTGTGTTCTATTGCTCACAATGTGTTTTCTCAGCAATTTGGGGGTCCAAGAGAGTGGCCATGACCGGCCAAGGGGGCTATTTATAAGCCCCTCCATGAGACGATAGAGCCATTGTTCCCATGGAGAAATTTTCTATGTAGTCATTGGACAGGGCAGTGTCACACCGAATAGCCTATTCGTTGACCCTAATGGTCTAATTCCAACGTGCTAGTGGCACCGAACAATCTATTCGGTGCACCAAATAGTCTGTCTGGTGCACCAGACAGCCCTGGCGGTGACCCTAAATGCGCGTTTCAAGTTTTCCATGCTCTCTAAAATTTTATGGCGGTGCACCGGATAGCCTGTTCGGTGACCTCATTTCACAAAGCCCACAAACACCAAGTATTGGGAAAAATATGGCGGTGGCCACGGTGGTGCACCGGACAGGGTGTTCAGTGCCCTGTCCGGTGTACACTAGACATGGCGGTGCCCTATCCCTCACTTGGCTGCGTGCACTGACAGTTGTCCGGTGCCACCCATGTGTCAACACCGACATCCCAAACAAGCCCTTGCAAGTGATGCTAACTCTCAAAAGTTTTCACAAACATGTTTAGAGCCAAGTTAGCATTTTCAAAATATTTTTCATAAATATTTTTGCTTGCTCACCATTGTGCACTAGGCCTATATGCAATGCATAATATTCCAACACCTAGTGGCACTAGATGACTGAATTGTCCAATAGAGCTCCCCTCTTAATAGCGCGGCCATTTATCCTAAACCCGGTCACACTCTCTATAGTGTCTTGACCGGCAAAACAAAATCTTTATTTATACCTTTGCCTTGATCTTCAAAAGGGTTTTGTTTTTTCTTTCCCCTTTTCCAAGTTGGAGCACATTATTCACCATCTTTTAGCCACCTCTATCACCATGAGTATCATCTTGCTCCACATCTTGGACTTGGACCACCCTTACTCATCTTCACACTTAGATAAAGGGTTAGTCCAATAGGTTTCATCAATTAACCAAAACCAAACTAGAGCTTTCATAGGTCCAAGGCTTTCGGATCCAAAAATGTGTCATTCCCAACTAATTTTCGTGCACCCCAAAACTTCCAAAGATATGAAAACATGAACATTCTTGCCAAGAGGGAGCCAGGAGCGGATCGTTTGATGACTTGAGGTGACATCTTACACTGCTTTCATGTTTGTGTGCACTCTCTTATCATTGTTCATTTGCTAACCCAATGCAATATTCGTCTCAATACTTTATAATCTCTATCTGGTTGTAATAAACTTATCAATTACTCTATGTTTTCCATCTATATGCCATATCCTTGTTTTTCTTGTAACACCCTAGGTGTTAGGCTTGCATAATTTGACTTGCATTGCATGAGCATAATCATCAAGCATTTGTATATAAGCTTTTACATATGAAACATACAACTGAAACATATGAAACATGCTTTGCTATTTTATGTTTCCTTATATGTATGCATGTGATCATGTGTGAATAAGTGTAAGTGGTTGATGTTAGTCACTAAAACACCCTAGCTGCACTTAGGATGACTAATGGAACAATGTTCATGTAGATTACTTTGTCTAATTAAGCCCCTGAGTGATGATATGCCGATTGACCTAGGAAGTAATTTGTGTAACCAATGTATGAAATGCTTGTGTGAATTTAGGAATAACTTAAACAAGTTTAGAATGTCATTATGAACAACTTTGGTATTCATGACTAGGGCTCGTTGGGTCTCTAAGTCATAGATATAGGGTAAGTCATCATTTGAAAGTGATATGTTTGAACTAGTTTCAACTATGTCATAGAGACTTTGCATGGATGTGTGCACTAAAGCAAAGTTGTAGTGTTTGGTGCAAGCAACAACTTTTATCGTTGGGTCATAGGCTAGTTCAGCTCCTAACATGCTTGAAATTAGCTCATAAGAATCAAGATTTCACTGTTTTTAGCACTTAGAAATTTTGCTAAGTCATTTAGAGTTTACAATTTGATAGGCTCGACTTTGTGCTGATTTTTCTCTCTAACCATTGAGAATTGGGATTTGATTTCTAAAGAAGTTTTGTAGCTGGTACATAGCTCTACAAGTTTGGTTTTAACATTTTGCACTAATTCACCACCGTTTAGGATCTAGGAGGGTTTGAAATCACGTCGTCAGACACTGGATCGGGCTCTGATGGCCGAGCCGCGTCGCGCCATCGTGGCCGACCACAGACAGGAGCTGATTGTCGCGTGGCCACCGCTGGCCGATGCCAAGCCCTCACCATAGCATGCTAGTGCCCGTTATCTATGAAGCCGCGTGCCTCCTCTCGCACTCATGCACCCACTTTCTCACTCTCCAGCGCTCTCTCTCGCCCTCGCCGTGGAAGAGCCGAGAGCCGCCGAGCAACTGAGCAGCTCCGCCATCACCTAGTGCCCGCTCCACCGTGCCACTGCTACCTCCATCTCGTAGACAGTTGCGCCACATTCCCCTCTACCTCCTTGACTTGGTTGCAGCACCGGACGAGCTACGGTGAGGGCGAAATTGCCATTTCCGTCCTCACTGAAGAGCATGGTTCCCATGGCCGCCTCCACGGCGAGCTCACCGCTGCTTGGCTCGCACGTGCAGTGCTGTTGATTCCTAGAGTTAGAGCTTGGTCAGGGTGTAGGCTAGCTAGTAGCATGACATTACCGTGTTTGGTTGCCTCACCGGCGTTGAACACGATGCACAGCGCCGCCGCGCTCTCACCACCGTGCCACCGCGCACACGGATAGAGCTTGTCGGAGCATCTCACCTAGTCGCAGTAGCCTCGATAGACTCATTCGGTCACCATGGAGCTCATGAGCTTCTCGTCGAGCACTGCCATGGCCTATAGTGGCCGGCGCACCTCTGCGTAGCACCGTCATGCCACCATGGCCGGCGATGATGTAGCTCCGGTGCGCCCGAGCAGTCACCATGGGTACCGATCAACACGGCTTGGTGAGCCGAGCACGTAGGTGTGGTAGGTTTCGCCAGAGATAACGTCGGCCGGCCGCCGTGCTCTGTATTCGGGTCACTGACACATAGGGTCCGCTGACCTGTGCGTCCCTGATGTTAGTGAGAGCAATTTAGGGTTTCTACTATTTCTTTCACAGATTTATGTACTAACTTTGAAAAATCATAACTTCAGTTGTAGAGGTCCATTTTTGGTGAACCAAATTTTGTTATGTTCCTTAGAAAGTGTAGTGTTTTATAAAAATATGATATGTACAGTTTCTAGTATTTTTTATGGTGATTAAAATGTATTTAGATAAATGCTTTTTGAATGTTTACAATCTTGTAAATTATATATCTTGAGCTAGAAATGTGATAAAATTATGATTCCAATTTTTTAGTCTTGTGTTGACATGCTCTAGCTAGGAAAAATATTAAGCTTGTAGTAAACTTGATTGAAATATGATCTTTCTATTTATCTATTAATAAATGGCATTTTATGAGGAAACTTTTAGGGATAAAAATATGTAACATATTTCTATGCAAATTTTTATATAATAGTATGGCAATAATATGAAGCTAGAAAAAATATATAATCTGTTGTTTGACATGTTTATATAGGGTTAACTATTTTTGCTAAAATAACCCTTGCTAGATTGTTATTTTTGTAGAGGATGTTATACATGTCTAAATAGTATGAAATTTTCACAGTAGCCTATTGTGAGCACTAGGAAGCTACTGTAACTTTATGAGAATTTATTGTGCACATTTGGTATATGTTTGTTATTTCCCCTAATTATCTAATTAAATTAATAAAAGCATTTAAATAAACAAATTATGATTGACCATGATGTTTTCTATGGTGCTTGAGATACATAGGAACAGATGATGTTCATAGTAAGGCTTAGAAGCAATTGTTTGTATGCAACTAATTAATTGTTGCTTTGTAATTCAAATAGATGGTTGCATGTATAGTTTCGGTTGAGTGGATGATTTCATGTTGATAATGATCTTTGCTGTAAAACTTGTTAATAACAAAGTTGTAGATAACTTACTAATATACCTTGTGTCAAATTTTCATAGTCATAGGCCTTAGGGTTTAAGAGTTTTAGCTGTTACAAGTTTGTTGTCCGAATTGTTTACTGTCTGGATGGATTTGATTGACTAATTTGTTTGACCTAGATAACTATTGAATCACCTTAAGAGTACTAAAATAAAGTTGTAGACAATTTCATAAGCTTTCAAGAATATCCACAACCATATAGTTTTGATGTATATAACTCTAGTTATGGTTAAAATGAGTAGCTGCTGTTTGGTAGTTCGATAAATAAATTGCAAAGGTGTTTGCTTAAGTAATAGAGAAGAGATATGCACCTACTCAGTAGAATAGGATGCACTTGTTACTACTTTGACACCATGCTATTAAAAATACTTACAAGGATGCATTCATCATGTTTTATCATATTATACGTGTCGTCATATATGCCTTCGCGATATCTTATTTCATAATCATGCATATAGGATCGACCGAGGAGATAACGTTGCTGGAATTCAACGAAGAAGAGGAAGGGGATCAGCAGGAGACTCCTCAAGCCATAGCTCCCGAAGAAGAGGAGCAGACTCTAGAAGAGCTCCCTGGGTGCCGAGATCACCGCCCCACCTCTTTTCTCAAAGGCAAGCCTCGGAGCATTCTAAGTCTCCTAGTGTTTTACAAAGTATTACTTGAGTCCTTTATGATTGATGCATTAGGTTATAAGAGTTGACTGGAAACACTTTATGCATGGAACTATCTTATCTAGATATATATACCTTTAACCCTGTGTAGGTTCAGGATCGAATATATGCTTAGCCATGCTTAGACCGATAGAAGTCGGGTGATTTTCTATCACCTGCGAGATATAGGTGGATACCGAAGCACGGTTGGCTATATTTGCTATCATGGAAAAGAACTATAGGGTAAGGTAAATGGAGGTCAGGAGGAGTCTGTGTGTGGGTTGGCTCATGTGATTTCGTCTATGCCGATTAAGGGCCGTACCGTTGTTGGCACTTCTGACAAGATTGAACATAAGCCTATCACTTAGCTGGCCGGAGAACTCGTTCCGACCATGAAGCCAAGTAGCTCAACTCAAGTCGGGCCCCGCTCTGTTAAAGTGCGCACTCTGGATAGTAGTAAGGATGTACGGGGAGCCATCCTTGAGTCCAAGGGCAGGGTAGTCCTGATCGTCCTGGCAACTAGTTGTCCCTGATTGTGCGGCGCTGGGTGAACTCGTGAAATGTGTACTTGAGTTGTACCAAATGTGACCTAAGATGACCGTTGATCTGGTCTACCTGGGTTTGTGTTAGGAATAAATTCCCAGCTAGTTGAAATCGATTCGAATCGCCGTCTCTCCCGGATAGTGAGAAACTTAGCTAGCTCCAACATCATAGTAATTGTATTATGGAATGTGATGGTTCGGATAAAGATGAAATTACTACACCAGCTATGGTTACTATTGTATGCTCTTAAATGATATACCACATGTTTGGCACAGGATAGCTATAATTAACTTGATGACCAAAAGTATAATTGTATAACTGAGTTAATCGCTTTTTATACAAAATGTTGTCAAGCTACCTCCACTTATACAGCCTTGCATAATCCTAGGGGTTATTTTATTTCTGGTTTATGACGGGTAAGTCTAGCTGAGTACCTTCTCGTACTCAGAGTTTTATTCCCATTGTTGCAGATGGTACCGTCTATCACGGCTATTGCAAGAATTGCTTCTATCCCGCCGTGGATGAGGAGTGAGCCTTGGGCAGGCATCTTTAATAATCCTTCTATATGCTTTTGTGGATGGCGATCATGTGTTGGCACTGTATTTGAACTATGTTGACAAATGCTACTTTCGAACTTAATTTGCTTCCGCTACTGTCTATTGAACTTGGTTTGTAATAACTTTATTTCGTACTCGGATGAAAGAACTGTATCTGTGAACTTTATGTAATATGTGATATGTATATTGAATCATGTACGATCTTGGTGGTATGTGGATCGTTTATCGAGACCCGTCGTGGTACTCGACAGACTACCGGGTTTATATGGGCTCAAGTATGACAGTGCGACCGCTTGCGGGCTGTCATTGTACTGTGCTCTTATAAATTGGTCGGTTCTACGACATTTCTTCCCATAATATCACACCAATGGGTGACTTTGTTGCGGCCCTTGTTAAATTGAAACTCTTGTTCTTATTGTATATTCTTTTTTTAAAATTCTTCCTTTTGTATTTATTAAAACAAGATTGTAGGTTCTAGAGTACACTCTGAACTACTGCAATGTTATAAACTCGTTTAAGCTTGCTCTACGGAGATTTAAGTGAGATCTTGAAGGGTCCACGTGCTAACCTGAAGAAGATATCAGTATTATTTAAGTATTCAAGCTTAACAATCATTATTTATTCTAAAAAAATCTTAAAAACCAGGAAGACTATGGCCATGTTTGGTTTGAACCAAGCTCCACCACAACTCTATTCAACTTTCTCTATCGAAGAATTATATATGCAGTAATATTTTAAAAAAATAATAGAGCACTTAGAATTATATATACCATAATGAATATAGGTATGACATAATATTTTAGTCAAATGTACAAATTTGTGTAAAACAACAACTTACATAATTTAATATCATGGGTATTTGTCTATTTGACAATGACTAATTGGCCCATAGGTGTCCTCACAGAGGCCTGGACCCGAGCTAGGCCGACCGGCCAATGTGCGGATCCGACTCGAGGTGCCTCAACTACTTGGTGCACAAAACTTAGATGGGTATGCTCGTAAACATATCATCTTATTATTATATATGATTGTAACTATTATAGGAAACAAACTCACTAATCACACGAGGGGTTGATCCACATGTAACCTGACCTCTCAATGCTATATAAGACGGGTAGAGAGAGCACTTGATAATCGTTCCACACATTGGCCACTCCTTGAGCATTAAACACACAAGCAATACAATACCCACATACACTCGATGTGAACTAGTATAATCTCTCTGTCTCGAGTGCTATCCTTGGGATCTATTGCGTGATATGTTCCTGATTTATTAGCGATGGAAAAAACGCCAACAATATTAATATGACTTTAATTGGTTTGTTAGTGCCGTTGGTTTGTGAGTCGTTAAGGGGACTTTTTTATTGCTAAAACATAGAAATATATATTTATCACTTATGCATGGATATATACTTGATCTTCATGATGTAACAATATTTTATTTTTAAATTAGATTAGATTTGTAGGCATAATTTATATGGTTATTTAAAATTTTCACACAATAGCATATGTTAGTAATTTATATGTAAATTAAAGGGTTTTATGCAAATTTAGGGTGATACTTAAATTATAATGGCATGGTTAGAAAATAGAATGAATCCAATGACTATTTCTTGTCAACTAGATAGATGCCCGTGCGTTGTGGACCGTGAGTTCCAGGGACTTCATATCGGACATGCACACGTGGATCCGGTCTTCGTATCGGAACCAGGTAGGACGCGGACGTGTGAGCTCCGAGTGGTGGATGATTCGTATCGAACGCGGATACATGAGCAGGATCAAGGTTTGATATCACCAGGTAGATGATGACGTTAGAATCTTTTAGGTGTAGAGATGATGATTAGTATAGCAAATCGATATCAAGATCTTTCTGTTTTTTCTATAATTTATAGGGGGGTTTGGTTTCTAGCGAGTCTCACGAGAATTTTTGTGGAAATTCCATCGGTGCCCTCTAACTGTAATATACTTCCTCCATTTCAAATTATAAGCGTTTTGACTTTTCTAGATAAAAGTCAAACCGTCTTATAATTAATTTTTGGAATGGAGTAGTAAGATGCTTGTTTCTGAATTTGATTTTTTTTTTCATGGACACAGCTTTTGGCAGATCGACATACTGATAGAAATTTTTTTTTGTACAACTCAATGCCTAAATCAGCACGTATATTTTCTTATATAATAAGCTACATCTGTTCGTGTCTGAGATAGAGTGACGACGCGACTATTAGTACGTAATCCTGGTTCCTGAACCTGAAGTTTGAAGGAAACAGCTATTTAGCGTGAGACTGTAGCTGAAGAATGGATGCCTTGGTTCAGAATTCTTGACGGCTAATCCGGAGCGAATCCAGGAATAGAGTTGGACCGGAGCTAGGTCAATGTACTCTGATATAGAGCTATCTGAGCTAGTAATTTGGAACTGCATGGCTGACTTTTTGTAATACTGTCACATGAAGATACACGTTGTTTCCTGGGCTGGATTAGGGCTGCAGCATCCTAACACCGACCCTACTACATGCACCCCTGTAATTAAATTGAGGTGTCATTTGATCACGCGGGTATCATCTGCTAAACTATACGAACATATCACTTGGAACAAACTCCAATCATCGTATCTACCTCAAGTTGGTCCAATTGGCAGTTAAAAAGGTCGAGGAAAGCCACGCGCTAGTACGCCCCGTGCTATATAAACCCCATGCATGCAGATGGAGAGCCTCCATTCCAGTCTCCAATGCACCATCGCTTTCAGACCCATCTCGATTGAACGAAACCACCAGCTAGCTAGTCACAGCCTGAAGCCCTACACTTTTGAAGCACTCACGCAACAGCCTTTGGTAAGCAACCCTTCGTGGATTTGCGGTTTGCTTTGGACTTTCACCGGCAGCAGCAAAGAGAGTACGTACTACCATCGATGGCGAGTAGTTGGTTGAGCTTCGTCGTCGTCGCCGCCGCCCTCGTTGTGTCCGCGGGTCTCATGCCGCCGTCTGCCGTCGCCGAGCTGAAGACGGACTACTATGCCAGCACCTGCCCCAACCTGGAGGTCATCGTCCGGAGCACCGTGAAGCAGTCCATGGCGCAGTCACCCATCTCCGCGCCAGCCGCGCTCAGGCTCTTCTTCCACGACTGCGCCGTCAGGGTACGTATACACTACTACATTCGACGGCGTCCGGACGGCCAGTGATCCAACGTCTGATGCGATTGAGGGGGTATGTACGACAGGGCTGCGATGCGTCGATCATGATCGTCAACTCCAACGGCGACGACGAGTGGCGGAACAGCGACAACCAGTCGCTCAAACCAGAGGGGTTTCAGACCATCCTGAACGCCAAGGCCGCCGTGGACAGCGACCCGCAGTGCCGCTACAAGGTTTCCTGCGCCGACATCATGGCCCTCGCCGCCAGAGAATACGTCTACCAGGTATTGCTACCGACAGAGAAATCACCTATATGCAAAATGCACTGCCGCTAGAGAAAACCATTTTCAGTTACACGCATGCATTGGTTTTTCAGAGCGGCGGGCCGTACTACGAGGTGGAGTTGGGCCGGTACGACGGCCGGGTGTCGACCAGGGATGGCGTCGTGCTGCCGCACGCCAACTTCAACCTCGACCAGCTCAACGCCTTCTTCTCCGGCCTCGGCTTCACCCAGCCCGAAATGGTCGCGCTGTCAGGTAAACGACGACTGCAATGCACCTCACTTGTCCTGCGCTCTGTTTGAGATACACGTCGCCTTGCCATCCACCGCCACTCTGCCAGCCTGACCACGTACCGTCTGGCTTTGGCTTGTGCGTGAATTCAGGCGCCCACACCATCGGCGCCGCGGACTGCCCCTTCTTCCAATACAGGATCGGCAGCGACGCAACCATGGACCCCGGCTTCGTGTCGCAGCTGAACGGCACCTGCAGCTCTGACCCCAACGCCTTCGCCTTCCTCGACCCCTCGCCGGTGGGCTTCGACAACGCCTTCTACCAGAACCTGCAGGTCGGCAAGGGCCTCCTGGGCTCCGACCAGGTGCTCTACTCCGACATGAGGTCGCGCGGCACGGTCGACTACTACGCGTCCAACCAGGGTGCCTTCTTCGACGATTTCGTGGCGGCGATGACCAAGCTCGGGAGGATCGGGGTTAAGACGTCGGCCACCGGCGGCGAGATACGCCAGGACTGCCGGTTCCCGAACTAGTTGCTAGTTAACCTAGCCGGCACCCGGGACAGCCGCACTTGACACCATCGTACATTACTAAATTGACCTCAATATAGTGCTACTAGTAGTCTACAACGACTGTACAATTACAATTTTACAATAAGCTCATGGCTTTGGTTCAGGGGCCTGACGTGTGTGTATAATACTAGCTTCTCATGTGGGCCATGTGGCCTTTATGTGTTCTTTTCAATGTTGCCGTCTCAAGCAACCATTCTTTATGCATGGCCTTCTTCTAGCACATTTACTTTTTGTCTAAAGCACAACCATGGTCTTCATTGCAAGTTTAAAATTACGGACTATAACAAATGGCGGCATCTTTTTCTCAGAAGCTATAAAGTTATAGCGCACCTATATCGAAGCTATGACATATAGCGATTTTTAAAGAAGCCATGAAAGATACAAGTAATCAGTTCATAAAACATAAGAATCGTGAAATTTGATGAATACAAATATGTTTCCAAGGCTTTAGGAGTCTAGAGAACATTACTTAATATGGCATTATAGCATTGATTCATGAAAACTCAAGTGTTCAATTTTTAAAAAGACCAACTTAATAGCAGCAAAAGGCAAGTACATAATAACTAAATTGTCACTCTTATAGCTAAAACCGAAATAGTGGCGCTATTTCAAAGCTATATCTAAGCGATTTAGCGGCGCTAAAACGCAATATACCCATCATAGCTAACATAGCAGAAAAATAGCAATAGCTTAGTGTTGGCTCTCTCCAGAAGCTATAGCGGCACCCTAGGCCGCTATAGCCCGCTATTTAAATCCATGCTTCATTGTCGGTACATATATTAGACTTCCACGAATCATTTGACTCTGTATAAATTGGAAGATCGTTGCACCATCCAGAGAGGGGCTTAACCCCACTTCCATGCCCCAATTGTACTGGCTAAGGGCTTGTTTGGACAAGTCTAATTTGGGGCTAAAGACCATCACTACTACAGATGACCTATCACCAACACCTTTATCACCACCGGTATCATGGTTCGTAATACGAACTGTTGGTGATGAGAGTATCACCGCCGGTTCATAAGAACGTGTGGGTTGATAACTATCACCGCCGCTTCGTCTTACCAACTGGCGATGATAGTTCATCATCACAGCTGCTTTGCACCACCAACCGGCGGTGATAATGTGCTCTGTAGCACCTGGTTTTAAGGACAAAACCAGATACCCACCATATGTGTGCCCAGGAATTCAATTCACACATATAGCTACAAATGAAGGGGTAATACCAAAGACAATGCCTTTATTACATAGCGCACAAGTATTGTTACAAAGGACATAGTCTTACTTTACAATATATACTATAACTCTATTCTTTCGGCGAAGCCTCCAACACCACAGGAATCATCAACTGGTTGATCACAAGCCTAACACCTCTTGAAAAACTCCACTGAAGAACCTCCATCTGGTACCCATCCGGGATTTTTGCCAAAGTATTGAAATAAAACAAGCGTAAGCTACTACCGCTTAGCAAGCATAACATGAGGGGATGCAGGCTCAAAAGGCTTGACACGGTTGAACTATGGTAAGCACTTTTAGTTGGTCATATTTTATTATTAATCATAAGTTGCTAAGTTATGCTTAGACCGCTAAATATGAATAATTAGAGATATCAGCAATTCTAATCATAACCCAAACCATCCGAGTAACCAACTATTCAGTAAGGATCCAGGACGCTCGTAACCGTGAGCACGACTGATATATCAGTTTTACACTCTGCAGAGGTTGTACACTTTCACCACGAGTCGTGTTACCCATATACCCAGGTTAATTACTCCCAAAACACTTCCAAGGTGAGCAGACAGGGCACACTACGAAGCTTTTCTTTAGTCGTTCTAATAAGGAGCAGTCGCTAAGGATTCCATCTCCCAAGTGTTATGGAGTCATCTCCAAAAGTGGCACTGATACATGCAGCATAGTACACACCCTAGGGATGAGGCCCATACCTAGCCTAGTATGCCCCTCTTGCCCTTTCGGTAAACTGCTACAAAGTAGAAAGAGCAAGGTACTGGACTAAGACCAGAGCCATGTGGTCCACATGGTTGTACTGTAAGTCATGGGTTGTCACTTAAAGATGAGTCCTTGTGGAGAGAAACTAGAGCACCATAAGAAAAGGCCCAATGCTCTAGCCCCCTTGGTTCCATGTTGCTCAAAAGCATCTTTTAATACCATGTTGCATATATCTTTAATTGTATTCCTTAATCAATATTAGTTGGAGCAAACTAAGCATACTACCCACATGCAAAACCCATAGATAAATCAAGTATAGGATAATCAATATCAAGATAAGTAGACTCCAAGCGATTTATTAACATATGCACATGAATTGAGTTTGTATTAAAGTGAATAGGTAACAAGGAGCCTCATGTTATACTTGCCTTAATTCAAAGTATCGCTGTTGGTCTTGATCTTCAAAGCATTGCTCTAGATCACACACACAAAACTCACAGTCTACTCGAGATCAAACAGCACCACACAGGCATCCATACATACATGCATAGCAAACAAATACAAGCTAATTATAACAATACACCAAACAATAGAAATAGAAGTTAAAAAGGTTTTAAAATGGTTCTACACGATGCTACGAGCACACAGACGCGAAGATCACAAAAAATCAGAGCTAAAACGAAGAAGTTATGAATTAAACAAGTTTCATTTAGTAAAATAATAGATTAAATCTAACCTCCAATTTTAAAAGTTGAAAATGTGCTTAACAGTAGTATAAACATGTAGATTATGGAATTATGAACCCAACGCAAGTTGAACGGATCAAATCGGAGTTAAAACGAAGATTTTATGGCTAAAACAAATCTAGTGGCAAAACTATAAATAGCTAAAAACGTATTTTAGATTTAACCGAAACAAAATACGCTTTCAAAATAAGAAAACAAAATCTGAAAAGACGTTTTGGACTGCGGGTTAAGACCCAAATACTTATAAGGGCTCTTTTGAAAGATTACGGGGACGACGGGTTAAGACGCAAGTAATTGTAATGGCCTTTTTTAAAATATGCCAACAAAGGGGTACGTTCTAATCCTGGCCTTTGATTTGGGATCGGACGGCTACGGTGGCTCCAGGACTCGGCTGGCCGGAACAGAGGCGCCGGCGCGGTGGACTCCATTGTCGGCGGTGGAAAACTCGCTGGTGGTCTTCGAAAACGGCCTACAGGCCATGGCGGATAGAACATAGAGCACCGGGAGAAAGAGGGTGCCACGGCGAACCCATCGGTGGGGTCGGAGAGGGCTGCGACGGCGCGGAGACGAGCTTGGCTCGGTAGGGGCAGCTCATAGCTCGCTGGGGAACTACGGCGGCACGGTTTCGGTGGTAGAAGGCGGGATAGAGGACTATATCATACCCGAGGGTTGCTTACCTTCTCGCGGAGCTCGGCAAGGAAGTCGCGGAGGTGGAGAAGCGGCGAATCAGCGGTTCAACGGCGGCAGTAGTGCTCAAGCTTGCGGCGGTGCTGTTCTAGGGCACGGGGACACGGCAGACTTGCTCAGCTTCGATGGAAGGCGGCACGGGGCGCGACTGCTATTTAAGAGGGCAAGGCGGCTTGCGACACACGCAAAACGGAGGGGGAAGCGAGGCAAGCGCGGACTCTCGGCCGGTTGATGTTCGGCTCAGACACGACGAAGGGGACATATGAACCAGCGTTGAAGACATTTTCACCGTCAGCTTATTGTATGATACGACGGTGATAACCATGCTGGAGTATAAATACTCATAACTTTTTCAAATAAAGTCAGATGAAAATAAACTTTATATAAAAGTTGTAGATCTCGACGAGATTGACAACTTTGTAGTTGATGACTTTTTCATTTGAAATCATTTACGGTCCCAGAATTCTGTTTGAAGCACTCAAATTTTGAAATTCAAATTTTTCGAATTGTACAAACGATCTTAGATGGGAAAACGACCAAAACCGAGATATACAACTTTGTAGTTGACAGATATTTCATTAGAAATTATTTATAGTCTCAAATTTGTATCTAGAGTTTTAAAATTTTAAAAACCAAAATTTTCAAACAACCTTAGATGGAAAATCGACCAAAACCGAAGTTGTAGATCTCGATGAGAACAGCAACTTCGTAGTTGATGAGTTTTTCATTTAAAATCATTTGAGGTCCCAAAAGTCTGGCTGAAGTTTTGACGTTTTGAAAATCAAATTTGCTAAACGACCTTGGATGGCGAAACAACCAAAATCAAAGTTGTAGATTTCAATTAGAACAACATATTTGTAGTTTATGACTTTTTTATCTGAAGCCATTTAGGTTCTAAATATTCATTTTAAATCCTGAAAAGTGAATATTAGAAAAATAGATATGCTATATAGACACAAGTGACTTAGGAATGGAGTGGTTAGAGGAGCAAAGGACAAGGGCCTTAGGTTTGAATCCTAGAATCGCGTACCAAAATTTTTGCTATTTTTTGGTCCGTTTTTGAGAATTTTAAAAATTCAAATCACCGTCGGCTGGTAATATGAACCGACTATGACAAGCTATTATCACCGTCGTTTGCAAACCGTCTGTGATAAGAATGTCACTACCACCGATAGCTAACTGTCGAGACCGAAAAACGCTAGTAATGGGCTTTACGAACCGCTTGTGATAGATGGTTGCGTAAAAGAGTTTTTGACAAATATAGACCGAAAACTCTTTTGCAAGTCTAATTCTCGGGGATACATTGGCTTCGGCACTTGGCACGATTGTTCTGTGATGAATATATAGGAGTGCATCTCCAGGCGTGTCGGATCCTTGAAACGGATCCATTGTGCTTCTTCGTTGTCTATGGATGGCTATTTAATTAATTTTAGAATTGGGTCTAGAAGCAAGCTGAGTTTACAAAGTTGGATTACATACTGAACGGAAAAACTCAAACACAATTATAGAATGACTAATCATCTAAAGCCTGATTTCCTCAAGCTTTCCTTCTTAGTCTCATCTCCCACTTGATCAGTGTCGACAGAATATGTTCGGCAGTCCATCGAGGGGTATCCCGCGATGGTAGATTTGTCGGTGGGGGTGCGCGTAATCAAGAACTGGATAGTGACACAAGGCGCAGAGACAGCGATTTAGACACGTTCGGGCCGTCTGATCGACGTAATACCCTACGTCCTGTGTCTTTGGTGTATTATATTGATCTGGACGACCAAGTAGTTTGATGTAGCCTATCCGCTAGGAGACCCCTACCTCTCCTTATATACTCTGGAGGAGGTAGGGTTATAAGGTAAGTATCCTATTTGGTACTATACAATATCTTACGGTGCACGCCGAGCAGCGCCGTGCACGTCTTGATCTTGTGGGTTGGGTCACCTCCGATGGTGCGGCCCATGTCTTGGGGGCCATACCCCCACAGCTAGTCCCCGAGCCTGACGGTAGGTGACGTAGTCACATGGTGCTAGGGTCATAAACTAGAAGACCAGCCGAGCAGGCAGTCAGTCTCCGAGCGTAGCCTCGAGATGAGAACAAGCACATTCACTGCAAGGTGAAGTGTGCCCACTTAGTCCCCGAGCCTGCTGGAAGATAAAGAATGAATCTTGTAGCAGGGTCAAAGATGTTTGAAAGCTTGCCGACGTCGTCTGACATGCGCGTATCAAGACCCCAGACGTGCTGCCCAAGATCAGCACCCTGATCCGAACAGCTTGGAGCAGCTTGAAAGCACACCGATGAGACGTAGCAAGATCCGAGCACCGAGGAGTCCCCGACGTAGCCGGCGATGTCCGACCACCCAGGGAGTTCCCGGCGTAGCTGACGATGACCAAGAACCGAGGAGCGAGGAGTCCCCGGCGTCGCTGGCGATGACCGAGCACCGAGGAGCGAGGAGTCCCCGACGTCGCTGGCGATGACCAAGCACCGAGGAGTCCCCGGCGTAGGCGGCGATGATCGAGCACCGAGGAGCAAGGAGTCCCCAGCGTCGCTGGCGATGACCGAGCACCGATGAGTCCCCGGCGTAGACGGCGATGACCGAGCACCAAGGAGTGAGGAGCGAGGAGTCCCCGGCGTAGGCGGCGATGACCGAGCACCGAGGAGCGAGGAGTCCCCGGCGTAGGCGGCGATGACCGAGCACCGAGGAGCGAGGAGTCCCCGGCGTCGCTGGCGATGACCGAGCACCGAGGAGTGAGGAGTACCGGGCGTCGCTGGCGATGACCAAGCACTGAGGAGCGAGGAGTCCCCGGCGTCGCTGGCAATGTCCGAGCACCGAGGAGCGAGGAGTCCCCGACGTCGCTGGCGATGACCGAGCACCGAGGAGCGAGGAGTCCCCGGCGTCGTTGGTGATGACCGGGCACCGAGGAGCAAGAAGTCCCCGACGTCGTTGGTGATGTTCGAGCACCGAGGAGCGAGGAATCCCCGGCGTAGGCGGCGAGGTCCGAGCACCGAGGAGTCTCCGGCGTAGGCAGCAATGTCCGAGCACCGAGGAGTCTTTGGCGTAGGCGGCGAGGTCCAAGCACCGAGGAGTACCCGGCATAGGTGGTGAGGTCTGAGCACCGATGTAGCTGACAACGTTCGTACGGTGAAGTGTGCCCACTTAGTCCTCGAGCACAAAGAATCCGAGGGCCGAGGAGTAATCGGCGTCGCTGGCGATGAAGCACGAGCGACGAACAGTCTGGTCGACTGGTCGGCGATGGAGTCCATGAACCAAGCGGTCCGACCAGTTGATCGATGGAGAAGTCCGAGCACCAGGTGGTCGATCACCTGGACGATGATCCTGCAATACAAACATGTAGAACGGGTAGTACATGATGTAAAAATAAATGAACTCTGGAGAAAAATCAGCAATGGTGATGAAACGGCGTATGCAGTTTGACGATCAGTTAGCGTGAAAATATATTTATGTTTAATACAAACCGTCCGACCAGTTAGTGTGTAGCTGAGTCTCCAGCCCTAGCTAGCCCATAGTCCATAACGTCGAGCGCGGAGCCCGTGCACGTGTAGGAGGAACAGGCATGACCAAGGAGCCGCTGCCGACCACCCATAACGCAGAGCGCGGAGCCCGTAGCACGTGTAGGGAGGAGCCGGAGACAGGGCCGTCTCTGGAGGCGTCCGAGCATCAACGTGACTGTTCGAGGGTTCGGAAAATCGTTTAGAGAGCAAATATGGAGAAAACAGTTTGGAGAAACATTATGGCGATATACGAAGATCGGAGAATATTTAGAAGAATATTAAAGCGTGACTTAGCTTTAGACGGAGCGTCTGGTCGGCGACGTATGGTGTTATCTGGTTGGCGTTGACGGCGAGCAGCTGACCGGCGGTGAGTTGTTGGTGAAGACGACCTCGGAGATGGTTCTGAGATCAGATCTGATTTGCTGGAGACGTGAAGTCCCGTCGCATGCTGCTGGAAAGTCGTCGTTGCCGTGATGTCGTGCCCGTTAGGTTGCTGAAGGACGCCGCCGCAGGAAGTCAGGCTGCCACGGGTGGCGTCAATCTTGAGATCCCATCTGGCCCGCCATGGATCAAGCGCACACCCCTACCTGGCGCGCCAACTGTCGACAGAATATGCTCGGCAGTCCACCGAGGGGTATCCCGCGATGGTAGATTTGTCAGTGGAGATGCGCGTAATCAGGAACCGGATGGTGACACAAGGCGCAGAGACAGCAATTTAGACAGGTTTGGGCCGTCTGATCGTCGTAATACCCTACGTCTTGTGTCTTTAGTGTATTGTATTGATCTGAACGACCAAGTAGCTTGATGTAGCATATCCGCTAGTGGACCCCTACCTCTCCTTATATACTCTGGAGGGGGTAGGATTACAAGGTAAGTATCATATTTGGTGGTACTATACAATGTCTTGCGGTGTACGTCTTGATCTTGTGGGATGGGCCACCTCCGATGGTGCGGCCCATGTCTTGGGAGCCATACCCCCACAATCAGGGAACCACTTGTGATGGTGTGTTCAAAACTCATCCAAAAATCCTCCAATTTCTTTCCATCCGGATGTTCCAAGCTCCATACATGATCAAAGCGGCTCTCGTTCTCTATGTTCATGTGCTCTGGCTCTGCATTGATGTTGCGTGCCCATCATGCATCGACCGTTTAATCGTCGTATTCTGGAAGTTTGCTGATTTACCCAACTCAATCTTTCATTTTGAACCACACCTTCACAAAAGGGCATTGCACAAATAAGTGTACCACAGTCTCTGGTGTCTGATCATAGAGCAGGCATATCAGCTTGATTACATGGCCTTTTTTTGCCTCAACATGATCCGCGGTGAGGACCTTCGCCTGAATTAATAGCCATGCAAAGAACTTACACTTTCCTTCATGTCTCTCCAGGTTGAACTAGCCTGAAGCTGCAAAAAGATAAAGAATTAGGTTTCGAGTTAATATTTGTGAGTTGTGGATTTTTTTGGAAGTAGTCGCAACTTTTTATAACAATAAGGTCCAAGCGTCTACCTCTCGTGCGTGATGCCACAATGGGATCACGACGTGCCCGTCGTCTAGGAAATCTGTGGATTTCGGTGATCTCAAAAAGGACGCAGTCTTCAGATCTGAGTGTAGTTGTAGATTTGTTTGTACACGAGTGGTGTGTGTAGTGTGCGTGTGTTGAGTGGGCGTGCGTGTGTATGAACAGATGCTACAATTATACCAAGATGAGAGGCACAAAAAAAAAAGGTGGTTTAAACAAAGCCAGAATATTTCTTTCCGTAATCTAACCGAATAATTAAACTCAAGGTGGGCCGACAACCCCCCCTAACAATAAGGTGGTTTAAACAAAGCCAGAGTAGTTTGTTTTGAAAGAAGTAATCAATGATTAGATCCAAATAATGGCTTTAAATTCTAATTAAACACTTACTTCTAGCTAGATAGATTGTCAATCAATTGATGATTATTTAACTGAAATATTCTCAAGTTTGTTCTGGTAGAACAAAAATTTATACTAGTTGAACAGGAAAGGTATACATCTTGAACAAATCATGTACTTCAAGAATCAAGAAAAACAAAAAAAAAAGTGTACACTGTGAACAAATCATGCGCAATTCCTTTGCCGGTGCTGACTACTACTACTAATGGGCTTCAATTTGGAACAAACACAATGCAACTTGAGCCGAGCAAACTAAGACCACATGAGCCGAAATACACACTGGTTAAGTTCTCTTAAATCTTGATTGAGTGTGTGGAGGGAGAAATTGGCCATATCCGTGTATGTCTGTGTATGCAAAATCGCCTAAGTGACACGCAGGCACGACGCATCACAGTCCCCGGCGCGGCGACGGCCGACGCGGCGTGAGGTCGTGCACAGCGCCATCGCAGTCCCGATCCGACGGTGACCGCTACAGCGTGTGAGCGAGTCACCCTCAGCCGGCTCCCATCGGAAGTTCCGAACAAACTGCGTGGCGCGCGGCCTATGGGAATTGGGAAGGAGGATTGGCACACTGTCGGGCGACCACTCATCAGACACGGTCATCAGGACACCATTACACCAACGACGCTCTGGTCAGTCGTCAGGAAAACTACGTGACGACGGTGGTGACCCTGTGGACTCGGTCAGTCATGAGCGCGAGTCTCCAATAATTCCGTTCCATCACTAGCTAGCAGAGTTGCAGGAGTATTGAGGTTGCCGCGTATGGGGAGTGCGTGTCCAGAATTGTAGGATTATTTTAGACCGCGCGTTATGATTTTTTGAGCAAATTAAAATATTGGAAACCTCATCTCTTCTAGCAATCACAATTATATTCCCTAATACAAAGCTTGATGGCTATCAATAGCTATATTTTGAACTAGTAAAGGTTGGCCGTGCAACTTAAATATTTTGTTCGTCCATGCATGTTGATTTTTGTAATAAATTTATACTTTATCCAATTGTATTTTATCACTATTATTTTTTAATTTTAAAAAGATGTAACTTAAATATTTTTACATTAATTTATAGTTAAAATTTAATTGTATTTTATCACTATTATTCTTTTATTTTTTGAAAAGATGTAACTTAAATATTTTTACATGAATTAAAATATTTTTATGCAAAAATATAATTTCAATGCTTACCATAATGATAATTTTATTCCTCTGGCCTCTAATATTGTCATCACTTTGCTCTACTATATATATTTATTGGGAAAAAAATCTACATAACCCCCTCACCTTTGGCACTGCAGCTACTCCATCCTCTGAACTTTGAAACCATCTAACAAGCACCTTAAAGTTTCCCAAACCGTTTAATTAACCCCCTGGAGTGGTTTTGGCAGCCGGTTTTGCCTATGTGGCACTCCAACGTGGAAAGACAGGACAGGGTGGCGGCGGGCCCCTGATGTCAATCCCCTTCGGCCCCAAATACGGACTAAGCTGAAGAACTTGAAATTGACAAAGTCACCAAGATCTCGCTATCACAGACACGTCTATGTCTATAGTGGGCGTATTTTGGTAGTTCTCTCTCTCTCTCTCTCTATATATATATATATATACACACACACGTGTAGCTGGCTACAAAATAACTTATTCTGTAGTCACTTTGAGTTACGATAATTACTATGTTAATTTACGAGATTATAGTAACTCCTTACTAAGTGATTTACTATAATGTTATGATAAATATCCACATGTGTTATAGTAACCCAACTATCGTAAATATGTATTGATATTATCGTAAATTAGTATATAAAATTATCGTAAATGGAGGTGGCTACAGAATAACTTATTTTGTAGCTGGCTACGGAATATACTCTTCATATATATACACACGGGTGATGTTCGCGTTCTTAATCGGGGTTGCTTGTTAACCCGCTAGGCAATCTGACACCGATCAAACGTGAGGAGGCGGGTGTATTTGTGCGGGGTTAGAGGAGGGAGTAACTACTCTCAGGGAGTAGAAAAAAATTTCCATATATATGGAAATTATATGGAATTTTTTTTCTACTCCCAGAAAGTAGTTACTTCCATGTGTATATCTCTAGATTTAGGGCGATATAGCCAGTGTTCAAAAAGGCGACACCTTAGGCGCGCCTAGGCACGACTAGTCGCTAGTCGATGGGTTCCCGCCTGGCCTATGGGGGTAGGCGGACATCTAGGCTCAAGGAGGTAGGTCGCTGGTGGGGGAGGTCGCCGGTGGGGGAGGAGGAGCTAAGAGCGACGGCGGGCGCGGGCGTGTGCGGGCGGCAGCAGGCGGGGGGGGGGGGGGGGGTCCTACCTGGTCTAGGGGGTAGATTATAGTAACTCCTTAGTAAGTGGTTTACTATAGCGTTATGGTAAATATCCTCATGTGGTATAGGAACCCAACTACCGTAAACACGTATTAACATTATCGTAAATGGAGGTGGCTACAGAATAACTTATTTTGTCTCTCTCTTATATATATACCACATGAGGATATATATATATATATATATATATATATATATATATATATATATATATATATATATATTAGTATTAGCGTGGGAAGGAGGGCGGGAAAAAAAAGATGGAAGGGGTGCGTTCCATAACGGGCATGTACTGCTCCGTATGGGGTTTGTACGGTTTTTTATTGGGTTTATACTGTTTTCTTATCGGGTTGGATACTGTTTGTCGTGGATCCGGTACCCGGTACTGCTGATCTACAGTGATCTGAGTCTTGTGGAGCTCTGGATGAACAGTGAATGGACACACATTTAAATAGATGGATATCACACGCTTGGCGCTTGTTCAATCGACACAAAATAATATCGGACCGAACGCCTGGCTATATGCCACGTGCATGTACGTTCTGGCCTGATGATTGTGATGAAGCGCTGGATAAACTGACTAACTTTTTGAATAAGAATAACTAACTAGTTGCTTGTGTCCTGTACGTAACAGCACGATCAGCGTGATCCTGCGTTCCTCCAGAGTCCAAAGTCGAGTCCACTCGCCCGTGCGCAAGTGTTCCACTCCACTCCACGCATCATCTTTTCCTTTTTCTTTTCTTTTTTTTTTTCTGATTTCTGATACAGTATACAGGCAATCGCAGGTGGGGCCGTTTGTTTATCGAGGCCCGGCCCGTGAACCTCTAGGACAAAGGCCCACGGACCGGTTGGGCTGTCGTGAATCTGGTCATGTGAGAGAGAGTCCAGCCTCGTCGGTCCGGCAAGGAAAGCCGGTTGGGTCTGTCTGAGTTGTATGCTGTAAAGCTTCCGTTGTTCTCTCTCCCCTGCCTAGAGCAGAGGATGATACCGAGCCGTTCGAGTCGGACGCACGCAAGTGCTCGCACGTTAACCACAGTGCATCTATCTTTCTTCTTTTTTTATCCTCTACTTTTTTTCCTGTTACCTTATACATTAACCAATCTATTTTATATGATCATATATGTATTAATATACTAGTTGTAGCCGAGGGCACCATGTTTTTTTCTTTTTCACCATTTTTCTCTCCTCTTTCACTTTTTCTCTTCTTCTGATCTAATTGAATCTTATGATCACAAATCTACAAAATTTATAATGAGAAGTTGTGACCATAACTTGTCACGTAGAAAGTTACGTACATAAGTTGTGAGTATGACTTTATAATTTTCTAAAAATAAAAATTCTGCTTTTTTAAAAAAAATTAAAAAAAAACTATGATGACAAATTAAGTTGTTCCGTAAAACGTTATGCATATAATTTATGTGTATAACTTCTAACTTTCCAACAATAAAAATTTATGGAAATATTTTTAAAAAAATAAAAGTTCTGATGGAAAATTATGATGATAAGTTGTTACCTAAAAAAGTTATGCATACTAGTTATATGTATAATTTTGTAACTTTCCAAAAAAAGAAAAAAAAATGCAGGAATGATTTTTATCCACAAAAGGAAATTATATTGAAAAGTTATGTTTCGCAAAATATTATATAGAAAAGTTATGTCTATAACTCTGCAACTTTCTAAGAAAATATGGTGTTAAATTTTGGAAAAAAAAAATGTTATACGTAAAAATTGTGAGTATAACTTCGTAACTTTCGAAAAAAGAAAAGTTACAAAAATAATTTCCCCCCAAAAAAGGTGATGGGCTGGAGGGATAGCTGATTAGCTAGGTCGGAGATCCAGCTCGCGTGCGACAGAGGGCACGAAAGAGAATAAATTGCACGCGTGGCACTGTCCAATTAGGGAAAGAGGTGGGAATTCTTTTTTCGAAAAATAAAACTCGTGGGTGTTAGATTGATCGCTGATTTAGAATTGAGTGAATGTAAGCTAATTAGTGAGGTCGTCGCCGCAACCTGCGCGCGCAGGGGTGGCTTTAGTGGGATGAGCAGTGTGGGAGGGGGCTGGAGCCTCCGACCATGACAACTCTCACCACGGGGGAATCGTTGGTCGCCTTCACGAGATCCCTACCATGACAATTCTCATGGGGGAATCGCTGGTGGCCTTTATATGCGGCGAAATCAGGAACTACACCGTAGAAAGAGGCACGGATCGAAGTAGTGTGCACCCATGTGGATATAAAAGGGTCTGATTATTTGTCCGTATTAGCTTATGTCTACATTACACCTTACGCAGCACAGCCTAAGCCCATATAAATATATAAAGTTCCTTCATACTTTTTTTCATAGGTACTTGGATGTCCTTCATTGACAAACCATGTCCGTATATTTGTTTGTTTATATTTTATTGCATATAGTCACTTTATATGTTCTATCAGAAGCCTTATGTTTATAGTAAAGATAGAGAATGTAAAAAAAATTATTTTTATGTGTTCATCGGCTTATGCAGATCTGCATTTTGTAATACGAAAAGATCTAGCATACTCTAGCTAATTTTGTATTTGCATACTTTGAGCACTATGCAAGGAAGCAATCAATCAGACCTATAATTACTCCCTCTGCCTTAAAAAACATAATTCACATTTTTAAGGAGTCAAATAATTTTAAATTTAATCAAATCTATATAAAAAATACTAATATCTATGATATCGAATAAGGACATATTTGGATGCATAAGGCTTGGCTATGTTGAAGATGAGGGCGACATCAGCGTCAGCAACTTCATCGGCTTGACGACATGGAGACTTGGCTTTCCGGATGGCGATATCAAGGCGGAGATGATATCGCCGTCATGGAATAATTTTCTCCGGTCCCTTCTCCGTTTTATTGTGGTTAGATCTGACCACAATGAAGGACGAGGGAGAATAAGGTTTAGATCAGTCTTTCTTATTATTCGGTGGCAGAAAGAAGAAGAAGGAAGACACAAGAAAGAAGTTTCTTCACTTCGCCTGCAGGAATGTTGACCGTCGTTCGTTGGGCATATGTTCTCAGGTATTTTGCCGAGTGTTTGCCTGTGCGGTCATCTATACGAATCGTCGTACAGGTTTGGAGTTGAGATTTAGGCTATACAAAGCGTGGGTACAATTTAGATGATCAGGTTCTGAAAATACGTAGTGTATTCTAGTGTGCTTGTAACGTGATGATGTACTCAGCTATGATCTAATATAATTCTTCTTTTATCTCAAAAAAAAAGCTCTAACCTATCCAAACATGAGGCTAATAGGTAGCCTAATTTTTTAGCCAAGCATTTGTTAGCAAGTAGCTGCCAGCCAACTCAACTAATTTGTGCTTACAAATACGGTGAAAATTTAGTCTACATCACTGTATTCTTATTTTTCCGTGTCTGCGGCGTGTAGCTCCGCCACCGGTACCTCCAGTCTACTCGCCCGTGTGCGCAGTGTTCCATTCCACGCATCATCTTCTTCTTTTTACGCTCTGCGCTGTTTGCTTTTGTCGAGCCCCGGCCCTTGAACTCCTCCTCTCTTTTTTTTTTTTTGTGCTTAACGTTAGCTGTACGGCCCGTGAACTGAAGCGACAAAGGCGGCCCACGGATCGGTTGGGCTGTTGCGACTCTGATCGTATGAGAGGGTCCAGTCCCGTCGGTCCGGCAAGGAAAGCCGCCTATCTGCCAAGTAGTTCGGGAATGGTATGTTGGGGCCGTTATCGAAGAGCTATTTCGACGACTGATGGGCCAGCGCTCATTTTCGCCAGACACAACCCGTGCGGCGTGCGTCCGTGCGCCTGAGTTTCGTATTTGACGTTGCCGCTGCGGACGGACGGAGGACCTGTCCTTCCTTCCGAGCACGACGAGTTCAAGTTCCAACACGCATCCCCAGCCGGTTACACAGCCCGCATCGTTGTGCTAAGGTTGCGTGCCATCGACAACATCGCTGGCTCTCGCTTGGTTGGCAGATAATACTAGTAGTAGTCTATCCGAGACATTCCAAACCCTTGAACGCCGCCGATGGAGACAAAGAAGTCGATTGCGTGCCCTGTGCGCTGTGATCACGGGCGCCCTGCCATGCATATCTGTCTCTTCCCGTTCCTGTAGGCGCTACGCAGCGACGTTCCCTCCAGGTCCATCTGTGGAGCTCGCTTGGCTGGCTCGGCGTGCTGGTCCTACGCATGTTCGCTACCGGCGGCTGCCTGTCGGCCGCTAGGACTGGGCTGGGCTGGGCTGGACACTAGTAAAGCTGCGTGACGAATCGGTATTGCGAGTCTACTGTACATCACTCCTACGAGACTAGTACACAGACACGCCACCATCATCAGGCTCATCCAAACATCTTCGTCGCCGATCCCTTGAAGATATACACGCCAACGACGTCCCCTGGTGTGCCGTGCGCCCGTGCTGCATGTGCTTATATTTTGTTTAAAAAATGCGTCAGCGACGCTTAGCTTTTTATGTGCTATATACCATATAAACGTTCAGTTCAGGCGTCTGAGAGGTCACCGCCTGTGCAAATAACCAGAGCGTGATGACGGACGGACGGACAGGCCGGATATGCACTGCACGGCCACGAGGCCGTTGGCCACGCGTGCATGTGCATGTGCATGCATCCCTGGGCTTGGCCGCCGGCCGCGACAGGGACAAGGAACTGGATTTGCTGGAGAAGAAAGTGCCGTACACGGACCCGAAATCATCAACCAAAGATAGAATGATGATTGGGCGATGACAGCAGCAGATAGGTCTAAAACGCCCACCTTTGCGTAGCGATGCGACAAGGGACAGCAAACCACGGGCGGCAGCGGCGCCGCTCCGAGACAGTCACAGGGATTGAGGGATACAGCCATACAGGGACCGTCGTCGATCGCTGATTACAGCAGGACTCCAAGAGAGACAGGCCTAAACGTCGGCACTATGCCTGCTCGTGGCCGATGGTTCACGGGTAGCTGAGCGATGATTGCTCAGCGGTTTCTGCCGTTCTGCGAGATGCTTCCTTCAGTTCGCAGTTCCTCTGCTTCTCTTTCGCGACGTCGTTAACGGTTTGTTCCATCAGCTGTTTCACCAGCAGCACCTGACCGAAGCTCAGAGGCCCAACAGTGCGCCCGTGCTGCTGGCTGCTGCTGCAACAACTGCATTCAGAGCTGCGGGCTGCGGCACCGTGCCCCGCCCGCGGCGGCGACTGCCATCTCCCGACACGATCGAGTGCGCGAGTGGAAATCCGCAAAGATAACACGCTCTGTTGGCGCGCGAGAATCCAAGGAAGCGTGTCACACACACGGATACAGTTATCGATTGAACATACGGCATCGGAAGGCACCGCGCGCGAGGGAATCGCTGCGGAGACGACGGGGTCCGGTCACGAACGGTGTGATGTGCTCAGTCTCACGCAGTCGAACACCCATCCGGTATATTCGGTTGTGCATCGGATGTCTCCTGCTCACACCTTCGCGCGTCCTTTAATTTATCTGTCATCCTC